>NC_043979.1:48060084-48137642 GCF_902148855.1 Sphaeramia orbicularis | reverse complement strand
CACATGATTAATTGCGATTAAAAATTTTAATCACTGCCCAGCACTAGTTAAAACCTCACATTTTTGGATCATTGAAACCAGGGATGTAGAACTCATGATGGTTCTGGTTCCACATTCAGACCTACATGATCTAAAGTGGGTCAGATCCAGTTAAATAAGAACAGTGACATTATATGTAGACAATGTTTACATCTACAAACTATCTTTAAAAATATGAATAACACAAATAACCTGAAATGTCTTCAGTAAAATAAGTAGAATTATAACAATATTCTGCCTCAGTTCATCATGTACAACTTACAGACCATAGTGGATCTACAAATATACAAACATTTAATAACTGATTCAGTGGAAACACCTACAAGTAGCAAACTGTCAAAAGATCGCTTTTATTTTGCGGAAAACTGTCATGGAAACCCAGCTAGTGTCTGGTTTCGGTCACTGCAGGTGTGTGTATCGGAATAGTTCGGAGCACAGGAGAAATAAGATCATAAACTTCGACTATGTTTCTGGAGTTGGCTAAATGGGTCATATCTGATAACCATGAAAAGACAAGTAACTGTATTTGACACCAATTATTGACACATATTGATCTAATTAATGGATCAACAGGTTTTAAACAGTTTAGATCAGTAGATGGTTTTAGGCGCTGGTGGATGTTTGGGTTTTTATGGGTTAAATTCTTTTTTTTTTTTCATACACCTTTTTGGGCATGTGAACGAAACTACTGTGCTAACCTTCTGTCTAAGATTGTCTTGACTGTTGATTTTTAGCTTACCTGCTGACAGGCCATAAGCTATTGTCGTCATGCGGCATCCGACGTCATCGTCGTCTGTTGTCGTCCGTTACAAAAATTTCAATCGTCTTCTTCTCCGAAACTCCAGTTCTGATTGACTTCAAACTTGGTATACAGCTTCTGTATGATGATGTCAACAAAAGTTAGTGAAATTATTTCGAACTCAATCTTTCGAACTTGTTCAAAGTGTTTTATTGTCGTGTGTTCAGTAAAGAAACAGGTTTTATCTGTACGATGACAATCTGACCGACGTCCACATGGAATACCAAGAGAATTTAAGATGTATTTGATTTTGATTTTAGTGATTTATTCTGAACATGCAATGAAATTCAACACATATGCATTCATTCATTCATTTTCTGAACCCGCTTTATCCTCACTAGGGTCACGGGGGTCGCTTGGAGCCTATCCCAGCTACATAGGGGTGAAGGCGGGGTACACATATGCGAACAAGTAAAACATAACTAATACAAAAATCGGACCAATGGCCCTGTATCTTACTGGCCAAATTCAAAGCTTTGGGAAATGTATCCAGATCCATTTATTCTCCCCCAGTTCTGTGTATTTATTCTATTACATAAATAGTCCATGTTTTGCTCATATTCCAATCAGATCTGTAGAAAATTCAAATTCACACTTGATATCATTGATACTGATTTATTGGATCAATCCACTTCCTATCTCTTAGAATGGGAACATTTTTCAAAGTGGCACCAAATCCAGAATCAGATCCAGATCCAAATAATTTCACTAACTTTTGTTGACATCATCATACAGAAGCTGTATACCAAGTTTGAAGTCAATCGGAATTGTAGTTTTGGAGAAGAAGACGATTGAAAGTTTTGTAACGGACGCTACATGACGACAGTAGCTAACAGCCTGTCGGCCGGTAAGCTAAAAACTAGCAAACCTGCTCTAAAAACGAATGAAAACTAACTGAATTAGAGAAAAAAAAAAGTCAAAACTAAATAAAACTAAACTAGAATGAAAAATCCAAAACTATGAGAACCTTGACCTGAATCAGAGTCAGTATTTCCTAAACCAGTTCAGATGTGATCCTTCTCAGTCCTCATCCATGGGTCCGGTCTGGTCTCCACATCCCTGGGCTGTACATAAACCACTCCACAGCCCTACTGGTCCATCCTGACCCTGATTCAAAGCCCAGTCTAACAGACGTACTGCTCTGTTCACTGTCGGAGGCGTCACTGCGTTCATCAGTGATGTTCCAGCGTGTTGTAGCCAAAGTTGATGACCTCCAACATGGCTGCCAAGAGCGCTCCGTCACCTGAGAACAGGCCGTAAACCCCAGCAGCAGCAGCCCGGCCTTTTATTAAGTGAGTGGATGCAAAAAAAAAACCTGATAGCTCCGTGATTTATCAACCATATCTGTCACATATTTCAGCGCTATCTGTGTACCTGCACCTCTCAAGAGCAATTGGTTGTCGCCGTGGGAACCAGCCGTGATAACATTCAGTGGGTCTGACGGAGGAGTCGCAGTTTATAAACCCCGGTCAGATTAAGACGTTGTATTAGACTGGTGCAGCGGAGATACACCGTCAAGGACGACCACAACATGGACAAAAGTATGTGGACACATCGGGTTCAGGTGTTTCTGGGATGCAAAACAATAATGACTAATATTATAATACTGTTTTAGATAAGGATAAATATGACTGCATTGGTTAGTTTGGTTTAAATTGATATATTTGCTTCTAAAATGACTCAGAGATGGTTTGGACTTTAGTTGATTTTGTTTTTTGTTTTGTTTTTTGTCCATGACTGATTTTAAATGTTCTTTCACAAAATTTAAAAAAAAAAATTTCTGGCTCTGATTGTAAATGACAATTTTATACCACAACTAACCATCTCCTTTCATCACATCTCACTTAAACTTAAAGGAAATATGGCTGTTTCTAAACTATATGGACATAAATATTGGGACACGTCATATCTACAGCTGTAAGATGTCCTGTTGATGAGGATTTAACAAAAAAAACATTATTATGTTTACATATGTGTGTGTGTGTGTGTGTGTGTGTGTGTGTGTGTGTGCACTTGTATTTCTAACCTAGTGGGGTCCACCTCCTGAAATATCACTCACGCCATGGGGACCAATTTTCCCCGTGGGGACCGAGTGCCGGTCCCCACAGGCACAAGCATTGGAATCAATAGAAAACAGCTTGCTGATATGCCTGGTGAAGTTTTAAAAAAAAAAAAAATCGGACCTCATGGGGTTCATTTTCCTGACTTTGTGTATACCCTAGTGGTCACACACGGTATTGCAGTGTGTGAAATTGCACTGGTGGGGACCTTTTCCTGAGAAAGTGTGAAAGTGTGTATCGGATTTTCCCCACCTAGTGGTCACACATGGAATTGCAGTGTGTGAATTTGCCTGGTGGGGACCTTTTATAGTCTGTCCATCTAAATGTGATTAGATATTAATATTATCAAATTATCTGACAAAAAATCAATGAGGGAATATATTCAACCCCTTCTAAGACTTTTAATTTACTAATGTTAATGCACTTACCCGTAGTCTGGCATGAATAAACTGATGTTAGTGCAGTTCACTGTGGCCAGATATGAACAATCCAAACCCACAACAGTTAGCAGTGGCCTGACATGAATAAACTGAGGCTAGTACAGTTAGCAATGGCCTCATAGGAAAAATATAAACCCACAACAGTTAGCAGTGGCCTGACATGAATAAACTGAGGCTCGTACAGTTAGCAGTGGCCTCATAGGAACAATCCAAACCCACAACAGTTAGCAGTGGCCTGACATGAATAAACTGAGGCTAGTACAGTTAGCAGTAGCCTCATAGGAACAATGTAAACCCACAACAGTTAGCAGTGGCCTGACATGAATAAACTGAGGCTAGTACAGTTAGCAGTGGCCTCATAGGAACAATCCAAACCCACAACAGTTAGCAGTGGCCTGACATGAATAAACTGAGGCTAGTACAGTTAGCAATGGCCTCATAGGAACAATCCAAACCCACAACAGTTAGCAGTGGCCTGACATGAATAAACTGAGGCTAGTACAGTTAGCAATGGCCTCATAGGAACAATGTAAACCCACAACAGTTAGCAGTGGCCTGACATGAATAAACTGAGGCTAGTACAGTTAGCAATGGCCTCATGGGAACAATGTAAACCCACAACAGTTAGCAGTGGCCTGACATGAATAAACTGAGGCTAGTACAGTTAGCAGTGGCCTCATAGGAACAATCCAAACCCACAACAGTTAGCAGTGGCCTGACATGAATAAACTGAGGCTAGTACAGTTAGCAATGGCCTCATAGGAACAATCCAAACCCACAACAGTTAGCAGTGGCTGGACATGAATAAACTGAGGCTAGTACAGTTAGCAGTGGCCTCATAGGAACAATGTAAACCCACAACAGTTAGCAGTGGCCTGACATGAATAAACTGAGGCTAGTACAGTTAGCAATGGCCTCATGGGAACAATGTAAACCCACAACAGTTAGCAGTGGCCTGACATGAATAAACTGTGGCTAGTACAGTTAGCAATGGCCTCATGGGAACAATGTAAACCCACAACAGTTAGCAGTGGCCTGACATGAATAAACTGTGGCTAGTACAGTTAGCAATGGCCTCATGGGAACAATGTAAACCCACAACAGTTAGCAGTGGCCTGACATGAATAAACTGAGGCTAGTACAGTTAGCAATGGCCTCATAGGAACAATGTAAACCCACAACAGTTAGCAGTGGCCTGACATGAATAAACTGAGGCTAGTACAGTTAGCAATGGCCTCATGGGAACAATGTAAACCCACAACAGTTAGCAGTGGCCTGACATGAATAAACTGAGGCTAGTACAGTTAGCAGTGGCCTCATAGGAACAATCCAAACCCACAACAGTTAGCAGTGGCCTGACATGAATAAACTGAGGCTAGTACAGTTAGCAATGGCCTCATAGGAACAATCCAAACCCACAACAGTTAGCAGTGGCTGGACATGAATAAACTGAGGCTAGTACAGTTAGCAGTGGCCTCATAGGAACAATGTAAACCCACAACAGTTAGCAGTGGCCTGACATGAATAAACTGAGGCTAGTACAGTTAGCAATGGCCTCATAGGAACAATCCAAACCCACAACAGTTAGCAGTGGCTGGACATGAATAAACTGAGGCTAGTACAGTTAGCAGTGGCCTCATAGGAACAATGTAAACCCACAACAGTTAGCAGTGGCCTGACATGAATAAACTGTGGCTAGTACAGTTAGCAATGGCCTCATAGGAACAATCCAACCCACAACAGTTAGCAGTGGCCTGACATGAATAAACTGAGGCTAGTACAGTTAGCAATGGCCTCATAGGAACAATGTAAATCCACAACAGTTAGCAGTGGCCTGACATGAATAAACTGAGGCTAGTACAGTTAGCAGTAGCCTCATAGGAACAATCCAAACCCACAACAGTTAGCAGTGGCCTGACATGAATAAACTGAGGCTAGTACAGTTAGCAGTGGCCTCATAGGAACAATCCAAACCCACAACAGTTAGCAGTGGCCTGACATGAATAAACTGAGGCTAGTACAGTTAGCAGTAGCCTGATAATAACAAACTGATGTAAATGCACTTAGCTGTGGCCTGATATGTACAGTCTGAATCCGCAGTAGCTAGCTGTGGCCTGATCTGAACAAACTGATGAAAGTATAGTTAACTGTGTCCTGATATGAACACTCTACGGCCACAGCAGTTAGCTGGCACCTGAAATTAACAATCTGATGCCACAGTAGCTGGTTGTGACCGAATATGAGCAAAGCAGAGATAAAGCAGTTTGCTATGGCCTGATATGATGAATCAGTGACCACAATAGTGAACAGGGGCCTGCGATGAATAATCTGAGGACACAATAACTAGTAGTGGCCTCATATGATCAAAATAAGGGCACTAAGGCTGGGACTAGACAAGTCAACTTAGTCAGACGAGCATGAGCATGAACTGATGAAGCATCTTTGACGAGAGGTGAAACGTCTTCACAGCCATAACCAAGTCCAGTTGTGTTCAGTTCAGTTTCTTTGAGATAACTGTGACCTGGATGAATGAGAACATTCATAGACCTGTTGCAGAACATGGCAGTGTTGTTTTTAAAAACTGCATGATGACATCAGCATAGCTTGAAAAAAGTCATTTAATGAATAATATTATTTGAGGCATTACGTTATGAAATATTTGAAATATCTCAGTCCAACAGGTTTAGTGACGCAGTGAAACAGTGACACACTTTTCCTGACTTTTGTGGTCCCCACTTCACCTATGCCCCTCCCCCACTCACCTGCTGCACAGAGCCAGGGGTTTGTAAAAATGCAGCAGAAACATATAATAATTAAAAAAAAAATAGGATTATGACAGCAGGGCATCTTAATTAAGTGTAATTTGGTGGTTAAGGGAGGACACACTTTTCCTGACTTTTTGGGTCCCCACTTCACCTATGCCCCTCCCCCACTCACCTGCTGTACAGAGCCAGGGGTTTGTAAAAATGCAGCATAAACATATAATAATATAAGAAAAAGTAGGATTATGACAGCAGCACATCTTAATTAAGTGTAATTTGGTGGTTAAGGGAGGACACACTTTTCCTGACTTTTTGGGTCCCCACTTCACCTATGCCCCTCCCCCACTCACCTGCTGTACAGAGCCAGGGGTTTGTAAAAATGCAGCATAAACATATAATAATATAAGAAAAAAGTAGGATTATGACAGCAGCACATCTTAATTAAGTGTAATTTGGTGGTTAAGGGAGGACACACTTTTCCTGACTTTTTGGGTCCCCACTTCACCTATGCCCCTCCCCCACTCACCTGCTGTACAGAGCCAGGGGTTTGTAAAAATGCAGCATAAACATATAATAATTAAAAAAAAAATAGGATTATGACAGCAGGGCATCTTAATTAAGTGTAATTTGGTGGTTAAGGGAGGACACACTTTTCCTGACTTTTTGGGTCCCCACTTCACCTATGCCCCTCCCCCACTCACCTGCTGCACAGAGCCAGGGGTTTGTAAAAATGCAGCATAAACATGTAATAATATATGAAAAAAAGGATTATGACAGCAGCACATCTTAATTAAGTGTAATTTGGTGGTTAAGGGAGGACACACCTCTGTGGTCCGCACCACACCTGTGCCTGGTCTGACAGGTGGAGCTGTGGGCAGGACACACCTCTGTGGTCCGCACCACACCTGTGCCTGGTCTGACAGGTGGAGCTGTGGGCAGGACACACCTCTGTGGTCCGCACCACACCTGTACCTGGTCTGACAGGTGGAGCTGTGGGCAGGACACACCTCTGTGGTCCGCACCACACCTGTACCTGGTCTGACAGGTGGAGCTGTGGGCAGGACACACCTTTCCTGACTTTCTGGGTCCCCACTTCACCTGTGCCCCTCCCCCACTCACCTGCTGCACAGAGCCAGGGGTTTGTAAAAATGCAGCATAAACATATAATAATTAAAAAAAAAAATAGGATTATGACAGCAGGGCATCTTAATTAAGTGTAATTTGGTGGTTAAGGGAGGACACACTTTTCCTGACTTTTTGGGTCCCCACTTCACCTATGCCCATCCCCCACTCACCTGCTGCACAGAGCCAGGGGTTTGTAAAAATGCAGCATAAACATATAATAATTAAAAAAAAAATAGGATTATGACAGCAGGGCATCTTAATTAAGTGTAATTTGGTGGTTAAGGGAGGACACACCTCTGTGGTCCGCACCACACCTGTGCCTGGTCTGACAGGTGGAGCTGTGGGCAGGACACACCTCTGTGGTCCGCACCACACCTGTGCCTGGTCTGACAGGTGGAGCTGTGGGCAGGACACACCTCTGTGGTCCGCACCACACCTGTGCCTGGTCTGACAGGTGGAGCTGTGGGCAGGACACACCTCTGTGGTCCGCACCACACCTGTGCCTGGTCTGACAGGTGGAGCTGTGGGCAGGACACACCTCTGTGGTTCGCACCACACCTGTGCCTGGTCTGACAGGTGGAGCTGTGGGCAGGACACACCTCTGTGGTCCGCACCACACCTGTGCCTGGTCTGACAGGTGGAGCTGTGGGCAGGACACACCTCTGTGGTCCGCACCACACCTGTACCTGGTCTGACAGGTGGAGCTGTGGGCAGGACACACCTCTGTGGTCCGCACCACACCTGTGCCTGGTCTGACAGGTGGAGCTGTGGGCAGGACACACCTCTGTGGTCCGCACCACACCTGTACCTGGTCTGACAGGTGGAGCTGTGGGCAGGACACACCTCTGTGGTCCGCACCACACCTGTGCCTGGTCTGACAGGTGGAGCTGTGGGCAGGACACACCTCTGTGGTCCGCACCACACCTGTACCTGGTCTGACAGGTGGAGCTGTGGGCAGGACACACCTCTGTGGTCCGCACCACACCTGTGCCTGGTCTGACAGGTGGAGCTGTGGGCAGGACACACCTCTGTGGTCCGCACCACACCTGTACCTGGTCTGACAGGTGGAGCTGTGGGCAGGACACACCTCTGTGGTCCGCACCACACCTGTACCTGGTCTGACAGGTGGAGCTGTGGGCAGGACACACCTCTGTGGTCCGCACCACACCTGTACCTGGTCTGACAGGTGGAGCTGTGGGCAGGACACACCTTTCCTGACTTTGTGGGTCCCCATTTCACCTGTGCCCCTCCCCCACTCACGGGGTTCCCCCTCGGTGTGAGCAGGGGTCAGGGTGTGGGTCAGTGACAGAAGGCAGCAGCAGCAGAGGACAGAGAAGGACGGATGGAGAAAAATAAAAAGAACGTGGACAAAACCAGCAGAAAACAGAACACTAGGTAAGTTTACAGTCTTGCACACTTAAAATATTAATTAGACTTAGCATTGTGGCTAGCGTGTTTACAGCTAAAAGCTCACTTGTTTATATTAGCTAGCATGGTCGCTAATGCTAACATGCGCTAGCTTCACATTATAGAATGTTGGAACAATATGTTTTAAACATTAGAACCGTGCACTGATATTTCACCGGTTTCACATGTATTGTTTGTGTTTCAAACCTGAGTTTTCTTAATTTAATCACTGATATTACAGTGGAGTGCAGAAAAGGGGGCGTGTCCGCGGTGCTGCGAGTATAAACAGACAGCGGAGAGTATTTAAGTGACGTCATCTGTATTCTATGTGGCTGGAGCTGTGTCACTGCACTAAAGGCTGAGTTTAAGGTTTAGATTTAGACTTTAGCACACAGGTGTCCTCTGACGCACTCTCTGTCCGCTGACGGGAGCGTGCACACCTGTGTGTGAGGGAGCGTGCACAACGCCATACCCAGAGCAGAGGAGAATAGTTAACACGTGACCGCCTCATATAAAAAAGGTAAATAACATGAGGCTATTAACCCAAATATCAAGGTATAATTCTGTTCTATAGGAAAAGTAACTTTAAATGACTTCTGTTGTGATCTGGCGTTATATATAAAACATAAAATGAACTTGCCCCCTTTAATATAATGGTAAGAGAAACTGGATTTTTTTTGTTTGTTTTGCACCTCTTAAACTGACCGCTCCATTACGTTTCTTGTTGCATATTAACGTGTGTCTGTGATTTCATGCAGAGTCCAGCTATGTGTAGCTAGTATCAGAAGCTCTCTGTCTGCACTGTATGCAACAGATAATATAAACAAAGCAGTCACCTGTCAGCTGACCAGACCAGGACCCCAGTAGAACTGTGCAAGTACCTGCTCTCCCCTGACAGTTATTGTTTTTGGACTGTTCTGCAGAAATAGTGTTCAGACCAGGTTTTCTGCACGCTTACAGCGTCTGAAGGACCATCATGAAAAATGCTTATCCAAGTACACGGAGTGGGAGACTAACCAAACACAGGTAAAGATGACTGACCTTTAATATTCACATTTGACACAATATTGCAGTCATATGTAGTCATGCATGCATGCATACTCGGCTGCTGCCTATAAAGAAATTAAAGAATATCTCCAGCTTTGTATTTTTTTTTTTAAGGTAATTCGGAGATGTTCATATCCTGGTGGAAACCGTATAATTGTATAATTCCTCATGCACTGTCCAGTTTGTGGTAGTGAGTGAGCATATGGCAAAAATTGCACATCACAATCATCTGTAAAATAGATTTTATACAAAGACTAACTTATTTCATTGGGCCTTTTACATATTATGTTCTAGTTGTGTTTTTTTTTTTTTTTCATGGTGGTAATATTTGTATCTGTGTTTTAGTCCTCAAGACTGCCACACCAAAGAAGGGTGAATACCACACCACAGGAGACATCATTTGAGTTAATCCCACCCTCCAACAGCTTGGTAAGATCAGAGACCTATCCCACACACTTAACACAATATACTCGAGTAGTGCACTACCTTACACCACGTGTTCAAGGAAGAAGTTAATACAGTTCATCAGGGTTTTCTTGATTTTAGATTGCAGAGTTGTAAGATGAATCAAATGTGTGAATAACACAGTCAGTGGTTTTTACTGTAACAGCGGCTCTCAGTCACAGTCACTTTCAGCAGTAATATTCAGCCTTAGTTCATCCAAACAGCACCAAACCTTTCTGCACCAACCTAGTGTGTGTACTGACGGTTGGCCAGTATTCTGTAACTGTAACTGTAACTCAACAAAATTAGAAACAATACATGTAGTCACATCCGTCTGTTCTGCCTTTTTAGCCCTTAGGAAGACCTCATAAAGAGGAGGAGGTCTCATCAGGACCATCTCCTGAGGTCCTGGCACCTTGCAATAGTTTGGTAAGTATTCAAAAGTTACTGTTATTAACCAGCAGTAGTGAGAATACCTCCTGTAAAATTAGAGCATACTACATGTTATACCACAGTGCATGTCCTGGAAGTTACTAATTATGTTTCATATTTGTATTCATATTATGGATATTTACACTATTATTTTTCCAACATAGGAAGCATGCAGTTTTGACCCAAACGTTCCACCACTGGAAAGAACTGACAGCATATTTGTAAGTCTGCATATTTAGTTTTGTCTATCAACCTCTATTTAACCTCATAGCTTTTAATCCTCAGACACTAACACCAAACCTTTCTACACCAACCTTGTGCCTGTACTGACAGTTAGCCAGCATTCTGGTAACTGTGTAACTCAGCAAAATTCGAACCAATACATGTAGTAGCATTCATTCATTTCATTTATTTCGTTCATGGTTGAGCATTTCATCAGTAAGCATTCAATAATTATCAAGTAAACAAACATGTCCACACCCATGCTCGAAAAGGAGCAGGATGAAGAAAATCTTACATTTCCTGTCCCCTTCTAAATAATAATAACCTTAATGGTTAGCCATACACAACTAGCTATAAAATCATACTGTATAAAGTCAGACAAACCAAACTAAATACATCCAAAGATAATTTAAAAAATGAATACAAAACCAAGTGCAAAACTACATGTGCAGAAAGTACAAAACATAGGTAAATATAAACCTGATGAAATGATGCAAAAACATTATACCAGAGCAAAATAAGTAAATAAATATGTCACAAAATGCAAAACAAATACGAAGCCAAATGTAAATCTTATAACTGTTCATATCATCTCATTGTTCTTTCTTTCTACACTTTTTTCATTTGGAATATGTTTTTACAGCCCTTCAGCTCAATATAAAGAGAATTCCAGAGTTTAACCCCACCACTGCTTCACAGTTGTCTGTTCACACTGGTGTTTGAGATGACCTTTCCTTCTGTGCTCTTCCTTCTCTGAAGTGAAGACAAACAGTTTTTGTAATTTAGCTGGTACTAGTTTACTTTTGGCCTTGCACATAACAAGTAATGTCTGTAGCTTAACTAGCTCCTGCCATTTCAATAATCCAGAATTAATAAATAATATATTAGTGTGTTCCTGATCATCTGCTTTATGGATAATCCTGATAGCTCTCTTCTGTAGGAGATACAACGGCTTTGTGTTACTCTTATATGTATTACCCCAGACATTCACACAGTAGCTAATATATGGCCATATAAATGCACAATACAGGGTTCGCATCGCTCTGTAATCTAACAAATACTTTACCTTGTTTAAAATGAAAATACTCTTTGACATCTTTTTTCCTCACATGTGCAATATGGGACTTCCATGTCAGACCTTCATCCAATATTACTCCCAAAAAGCAAAGCTCAGAGAGTTTCAGCTAGATGGTAGAGTTTTAGGATGACCTTACTGTTTTTAATCAGATTTCTTTGTGGTTTATTCTTTCTTAGGACCCCAAATATATGGCTGGACATGGCAAGATGAATCCTCTGCTACAGGTATCCCACAGACTGTTTGCCCATTAACTTTTTCAACACAGAATCACTGAGCAAGCATTGTTAATAGCATTATTAAAACACATTTTAGTTGGTAGATTTCTCATCCTATGTGAGGTTTTTATTCATAAGCAAAGAAAGAAATCAAAGATTGTACATGGCAAACAAGATTATACCGCTACAACAATCAAAATTCTACCAATATCTTGTAAACTGGCTAAATTTAAACAGACATAGCTGCCCTGTGATTATTAATTTGAATAGTATCTAGTATTGGTTAATTTGTAGAAAAATACTAAAACAAAATGTGAAATATATATCAGGTTTGGTACCGCATCAGCTAGTACAACTGATGATGTAAATTATTTTAGTGTTTGTGTTATGTATTAATAAAAAATATCAGCTTTCAGGACATTGCTTAATGAAATTACACATCTGATTAATTGATGAAGCTGGCTGGTCACTGAATTCTTTGACATTACTAGTATGTGAGTCTGTTAAGTGAGTTGTAGTGACACCAGCCTTATAGTCTATGGGTCTGATTGTCTTTTTTCTGTCTTCTTGTCTTAGAGAGCTCAAAGAGGAGGAGTTGGACACCTGCAGAAGTGTGTGCAGAGGAAAAGACTCTAAAGGTGTTCATAGACGGTGGAAAAGTTCCCAGGAAAGCAGACTGTGTGGCTTGCATCAAGGCCTCACCACAAGAGCTGAAGTCAAGAACCTGGAAGGCTGTTAAGTACTATGTTAAGAACCGAATAACAGCAGTTCAGCGTGAAGGAGCAAGACGGTATTAAAGATTTTCTCAGGCTTTTGTTTTGAAAGGTTAATATTTCCCTTACCTCTACACTGGAGCTGCATCTTTTCTGTTTTGTTTTGAAAAACAGTTTCCTGTTGTTTTGGGGGGTTTGTGGATCTAAACATTATCTGAACAGCCTTTTTTTATAATCCCAGAAAACTGCAGTGCATTTAGTTTTGTTCAAAATTGTTATGGTTCATCACAACGTTTGTGTGGCATTATGTCCAGTTGGTGCAATTTGCTGAGCTAAAAATATGATTTAAAATCATAGTACTCAATTTTGTTTAAAATATTCTGGGAAAACAAAGGCACTTTTTTGAAGGCTTCCATTTAATGTGTGGCAGACACGAATCAATATCAGAATGCATCACTACACTGAACACAAGTCTTAACTGGATTTTAGGGTCTCTACCATCATGTTTCAAAGCTAGCTGGAGGGAGAGGAAGATGATCAGGAAGTAGCTGGAGAGAGAGGAAGATGATCAGGAAGTAGCTGGAGAGAGAGGAAGATGATCAGGAAGTAGCTGAAGAGGAAGATGATCAGGAAGTAGCTGAAGAGGAAGATGATCAGGAAGCAGCTGGAGGGAGAGGAAGATGATCAGGAAGCAGTTGGAGGGAGAGGAAGATGAGCAGGAAGTAGCTGGAGAGAGAGGAAGATGAGCAGGAAGCAGTTGGAGGGAGAGGAAGATGATCAGGAAGTAGTTGGAGGGAGAGAAAGATGAGCAGGAAGCAGTTGGAGGGAGAGGAAGATGAGCAGGAAGCAGTTGGAGGGAGAGAAAGATGAGCAGGAAGTAAGTTGAAGAGGAAGATGAGCAGGAAGTAGTTGAAGAGGAAGATGAGCAGGAAGTAGCTGAAGAGGAAGATGAGCAGGAAGTAGTTGGAGAGAGAGGAAGATGAGCAGGAAGCAGTTGAAGAGGAAGATGAGCAGGAAGCAGTTGAAGAGGAAGATGAGCAGGAAGTAGTTGAAGAGGAAGATGAGCAGGAAGTAGTTGAAGAGGAAGATGAGCAGGAAGTAGTTGAAGAGGAAGATGAGCAGGAAGTAGTTGGAGAGGAAGATGAGCAGGAAGCAGTTGGAGAGGAAGATGAGCAGGAAGCAGTGAAGAGGAAGATGAGCAGGAAGCAGTTGAAGAGGAAGATGAGCAGGAAGTAGTTGAAGAGGAAGATGAGCAGGAAGTAGTTGAAGAGGAAGATGAGCAGGAAGTAGTTGAAGAGGAAGATGAGCAGGAAGTAGTTGGAGGGAGAGGAAGATGAGCAGGAAGCAGTTGAGAGAGGAAGATGAGCAGGAAGTCGTTGAGAGGAAGATGAGCAGGAAGCAGTTGAAGAGGAAGATGAGCAGGAAGTAGTTGAAGAGGAAGATGAGCAGGAAGTAGTTGAAGAGGAAGATGAGCAGGAAGTAGTTGAAGAGGAAGATGAGCAGGAAGTAGTTGAAGAGGAAGATGAGCAGGAAGCAGTTGAAGAGGAAGATGAGCAGATAGTAGTTGGAGGGAGAGGAAGACACGTCTTGACTGCATTTTAGGATCTCTTCCATCATGTCTCTCAAGATTTTATGAGCCTGACACAGACTGAAGCTGTAAAATTCAGTATAAAACCGTGTTGTGTGTGTAGTTTTTGATTCAGGGTCACTGCTCATGTGAGATTGAATCTTGCACAGTTCCTGCTCCCTGTTTTTCTAAAGAACTTTAATTGTTGGACATGTGGAGTCCATCTGTTCAACTGACACTTTACTGTTGGACGTGCAATAACACAAATAAAAACAGTCATGGTGATCTGTAATTGAATAGACATTTTTCTTTGTGAAGGTCCCAAGACCAGACTGGGGCTGATCGATCAATCAATCAACAAACCATCCTTCAGTTTAAAAAAACTTCATTTACAACAGATCTCAAAACAACTCATGATTGATGTTGCTTGACTTTTGACAGCTGAAAGCAGTATAAATGCTGGGTAATGTTAGGGGTCACTGGATGATATCATTATAAAGGAACATATGAAGGAACATTAACAACATGTTGAACCAATATGACTAAAGTAATGATAATTCAAATCATATACGGGCAACGCTTGTGTTTCAGATTGAAGATCTGATCAGCTGATGTGCCACTGTGGACAGTCAGTCACTGTAGATGTGCATCATAGCTCTAGACTGTCACAACAGTGCTGTAATTACATGCAAATAGGAAAAGCAGTTCCGGTCCCCAAGGGGGGGCAGAATACAGGTTTGGTCCCCAAAATCATCAAAATTCAGGTTTAAATTTTTTCTGTGAGTTTTAGATGTTTCAAGTGATTTTTGTGTTCCCTTAAATTTTTCATGATTTTACAAGTTAAAATAAAGGCTGTAGGACCTTCAGAAAGGGTGGATCCCACCAGACACCAGTATGTCATTGGATCCCACGGGGTAGCAAAAACGGGTATGTGTGTGTGTGTGTGTGTGTGTGTGTGTGTGTGTGTAAACATAGTGATGGTTTTATCTTATGGTTTTAAATTGTTATCTTTGTTTATAAGATGCCTCACATGGTTTTGACTTAATTTCTCTCAACATTGATTGCTTTTTTTTAAATCCATTTCTATGATTTTAAATGTTCTTCTTCTAGATTTCTACAATATCTTTCCTGCTCTGACTGTAAATAATCATTTTCTACCACATCTAACCATCTACTTTCATCACATCTGACTGAGGAAGAAAAATCTACCACTAAACTTTAAGGAAATATTGATGTTTCTAAACTACATGGACATAAATATTGGGACACATCATGTCTACAGCTGTAACATGTCCTGTTCATGAGGATTTAAGATAAAACCATCACTGTTTACACACACACACACACACACACACACACACACTCATATATATGTAAACATAATGATGGTTTTTTTGTTAAATCCTCATGAACAGGACATCTTACAGCTGTAGACATGATGTGTCCCAATATTTATGTCCATGTAGTTTAGAAACATCAATATTTCCTTAAAGTTTAATGGTAGATTTTTCTTCCTCAGTCAGATGTGATGAAAGTAGATGGTTAGATGTGGTAGAAAATGATTATTTACAGTCAGAGCAGGAAAAATAATGTAGAAATCTAGAAGAAGAACATTTAAAATCATAGAAATGGATTTAAAAAAAAGCAATCAATGTTGAGAGAAATTAAGTCAAAACCATGTGAGGCATCTTATAAACAAAGATAACAATTTAAACCAAACTAACCAATGCAATGATATGTATCCCATTATATAAAACTATATTCTGACATTAGTCATTATTGTTTTGTATCCCAGACCCCTGTTGGAAAATAAACCCCCGGATTCACCGTGTCCACATACTTTTGTCCACATAGCAGAATTAATCGACCCTTCTTCATCCAATAACCTCCGTCCCTCTTCACACCCGTCCTTGTTAACACATTGTTTTCAGTTTTTTTTTTCCTTTACAGACTCAGTACTGGTGGAGCGCTGCAGTCGGTAAACATGAAAAGGTTTCCCCTGTTGAGGAATTGACTCCATGCCTTCACATCTCAAAGCAACATGGTTGATCAATACGGAGACGTGGCTGAGCATGAGAAAACTGTTCCTGTGGTGTTTATCTGCACATGCTCAGTCCTGCAACACCGTCCTCCTTATTCCACTCAGGCTTTTATTAAATACGAGGGCTTTGGATTCTTTATGTGTTGATCATGTTTGTCATTAAATAATTCAGTTTTATATATTTAGAACTTTATCTGCATTATTTTGTTGCATTGGTAACACTGGTCAACAACAAATGTATTGTTTCAGTTTTCTGAGCTGATTTAGGATAATTATGGTGTGCTGAATCCAAAAATCACATTAATTTTGCTCAATCAGGTCAACTTTCTGAACTATGCTACATATTGGCTTTTTAACATTTTTGCTTACATTTATGGGCATTTTCACATCATATGATACAAAATTCTTTTATATTTCTTGCAATAAACGAGTTCTGAAGATTTTACTTTTGCCAATTTATGATTAATGTTTTTTTTAACCCTTTCATGCACACTGGTCACTCCAGTGGACAGCAATTCTACAGCTGTTCTCTTGTATATTCATGGATTTTGTTGTTCTTTTCGTTGTTTGTTTTTTACACATATCTGTATTAAAGTTTTAAGACACTACATATCTTTTCTGACATGAATTGGTGACATTATGTAGATCTTCCCTGAGCATAAACCCCCAGAATCACAAGCCATCCCCACAGTTTTCACACAATTTATCAGTAAATACAGGGTGGGGAAGCAAAATGTACACTGAACATTTAGTTGTTTTTTCTCAGCAGGCACTACGTCAGTTGTTTTGAAACCAAACATATATTGATGTCATAATCATACCTAACACTATTATCCATACTATTGCAGAAACTTTTGCCCATATGAGTAATCAGGAAAACAAACGTCAAAGAGTGTGTGATTTGCTGAATGCACTCGTCACACCAAAGGAGATTTCCAAAATAGTTGGAGTGTCCATAAAGACTGTTTATAATGGAAAGAAGAGAATGACTATGAGCAAAACTATTACCAGAAAGTCTGGAAGATACTATTAAAGAAGAATGGGAGAAGTTGTCAGCTGAATATTTAAGGAACACTTGCGCAAGTTTCAGGAAGCGTGTGAAGGCAGTTATTGAGAAAGAAGGAGGACACATAGAATAAAAACATTTTCTATCATGGGAATTTTCTTGTGGCAAATAAATTCTCATGACTTTCAATAAACTAATTGGTCATACACTGTCTTTCAATCCCTGCCTCAAAATATTGTACATTTTGCTTCCCCACCCTGTACATGTTTCTGTGCATCAGAAGTTAAACATGTGGTGTCCAGCTGAGTGGACATTTTTGCAACTTCGTGAAAAATAGGTTCATAAGAATTTTTTTTTTTGTCATTATTATTTTTTTATGTATTTTTTATTTTATTTTTATTTATTTTTCAGAGGAAAATTTTCAATCCCATTGTGTTTTTTCATGCCTAAAGAGGAATAAAAACACTCAAGAAAAATTTTTGATTAAGTTTCTCATAATTCATGCATGAAAGGGTTAATATTACAGGTGAATGAAATGGCTTCGACTAGAAGATCTTGCAAAAATAAGCCTGACGTATTCTGCTACATCTGCGCTGAATACACCATTGTACCTAACAGGAATCAAGTCACAGCTTTCATAAAGTGTGCTTACCAATCTTATTTTGGTATTAATTATTATATTTTGTGAGAAGATCAAATCTTTCAAAATCAAATTAGCAAAAAAAACCCTGACCTGATTGAGAAAAACAGATGTCATTTTTGGATTTAGAAAATGGTCCTAATTCAGTTGAAAAAACCAAGACAACTTGCAAAAAACATTTTTTGTAACCCAGTGTTATTTCCTTCCTACTACTATTTTTTTTTATTCTTCTACTCGAATGGAGCGACTGTAACACCCAGTAATTTCCTCCTTGGTTTAATAAAGTATTCTGATTCTGAAAATAAACAACACAACAAAACAGATGAGGGTTTTTCCATAAATTGTCATGAAAGAAGACAGAACTGAAGTGGAGGCTCATTGAAAACACAACCGTTCTCACTGATGAAAACAGAATTCTGAATACTGGATGTAATTTCCACCAAACACTGGACCGTCAAGACGCTGATACACAATAAAAAAACACATCCGAACAATTTACTGTAAGAAAAATAAAACATCTGAGGAGCAGATAAGTAGTAGCTGCCATCACTCTCATGAACGTCATTTTACATTTTTCGGAAAAAGGCGGAAAAACACACCATCCGCTGTCGTCAAATTTAATGACTTGATTCAATTCCCCGGTCTCTGACAAAAAAAAAAAAAAAAAAAAAAAAAAAAGCGTATCAACGGGTAGGATTTGCTGTAAATGAACTAAGTCTACTTTTTTTTTTTTCCTATTAATGAGCCGTGATACATAAAAACTCCTGTGGGAAAATAAACATACACTTGGAAGATTAAGCGGAGACGGTTTTGATTGGAAAACCCTATGAGACGGCAAATCAAATCAACAGCGTATATTTCTATTCAATAGGAGCCGATGCGTTCCGTAGAGTGTCTCCTGATATAAATTCAATACGGCCGTGTATTAACTCCTCATGAATATCTATATATACACTCGTCCCAAAGCTAATCCTTCAATAATAGAACCTCAGTGACTGCTGGATGTAATCACCGAGGAAAGAAAGCGCAGCAGAAATTATATTTATGTCACTTATTTCACCTGATTCTATCCATTTATTATCTATTGTTTAGCTTTTCTACTTGTTTAGGACATGTTTTAGCATTAAAATTAACAATAAAACCTGTTTTTTTCCCCCCAGACTCATTTTTTAACAGGATATAATGCAGTGATTTGTAAAACTACGCACAAACCTTCAATATTAATGAACTATTTTAACATTAGTGCCGATGAATCCTAATTAACGCCTTATTTGTTGACGCTGGACGACGGCCAAACACATTATTACTTTTTCAATGCGGGAGGGGTTTGATAGTAGCAATTATGTGGAAATATGGTAAATACCCAAGCAGAGTAATTAGAAACGTTCCAGTTATTTCATTGTTCTTATGTAGTGAATTAAAGTATTGGATGTAAAGACGAACGGTGTTGAAGAATGCATTTATCACAGACGAGTTCAACTGGTTTGAGTTCAGGTTCTACATTCACTTTGATCTAAAGTGGGTCGGACCAGTAAAATAATAACAAAATAACCTAGAAATGATAAAAACTAAAACATTTTCTCTTTAATTTAGTGCAAAAACAGCTTTAACCCTCCAGTATCCGGGTGCACCTTTTAGCCACACTTTGCACTTTGTGTTAAAAAATTTCATATTATTTTTCACAATTTAAATAAGGTTAGAATTTAAAAGTTGTTCATTTTTGCATGATCTTTAAAATTCTGTCCACCAACTCAAATGTGCACATTGTAAACAAAAGAAAATGACCAGACTAGCATCTGTCTGCCAAGTGTGTCTAAAACGCACTATTTCTAACATTTGATCTGTATGATTAGCGCTGACCTGGATTTACAAAAATAAAATCAAATTAGAGCAGAAAAATAAATCAAAATATAATACTTAATAGTTTGATTTATAGGTGTGCATTTTACGCACACTTGGTGACAGATGCTGGTATTTTTGAACATTTGACCTAGCGCCAAATATAATAATGCAAATTAACCAGTGTTGGAGTTAATCATTGACATATGCCAGGATGAAAAAATCAAATAATATGTGATCCACTTTTTATGTAGTATATTGAAAAAAAAAAATTTTTTTGCATCCAAAAAAATGGTTTGTTTACATTACAAACACAGCATTTAAAGGGTTAAAAAATGTGACAATTTTTGAGTGTTTGGTATTTTTATTTACAGCTCAAGTTAATGAAATAGAAAAAAAGTGTAAAAGAATTAAAAACAAACTGTATGAAATTTTTTTTGACATTATTCCACAAGTGTGCCAAAAAGGCACACTTGGTGCTGAGTAAGAGCCTTGCTGGATGGGATACCGGAGGGTTAAATTGTGAAAATATTTACAATCCACCTCAAAGAAACAACAAACAGACAATAATCATACATGACATCTACTGGCCTATAATGTTTCATAGCTGTTGATCCACTAATCTGAACCAGCCCGGATCCCGGATGAGCCCCCACATTTTTGCCAATCCAGCTCAAAAAACAAATAAACAACAATTATACATGACATCTATAGATTTAAAATGTTTAGTGCCTGTTGATCCACTAATCTAAACCAACCCAGATCCTGGATGAGCCCCCACATTTTTGGCAATCCAGCTCAATGAAACAACAAATAGACGACAATGATGCATGACATCGACTGACCTATAATGTTTAATACCTGTTGATCAACTAATCTAAACAAGTCAAATCCCAGATGAGCCCCCATATTTCTGCCAATCCAGTTCAAACAAACAACAAATTGACAACAGTCATACGTAACATCTACTGATCTAAAATGTTTAGTACCTATTGAAACACTAATGTCAACCAGCCCGGATCCCGGATGAGCCCCCACATTTTGCCATTCCAGCTCAAAGAAACAACAAATAGAAGAGTACTGCACATGACATCTACTAATTTAAAATGTTTAATAGCTGTTGATCCAGTAATATAAACAAGCCCATCTCCCAGATGAGCCCCCACATTTTTGGCAATCCAGCTCAAAGAAACAACAAACGGAGTATCGCACATAACGTCTGCTGATTTAAAATGTTAAGTACCTGTTGATCCCCTAATCTAAACAAGCCCAAATCCCAGATGAGCCCCCACATTTTTGGCAATCCAGTTTAAACACATAAGAAATAGAAAACAATCATATGTGATGTCTACTGATTTGAAATGTTTAATACCTGTTGAAACACTAATCCTATCAATCCATGTAAATAATTGGTGTAAAATAGTTTGTCGTCTTTTCACGGTCATCAGATATGACTCATTTGGACGTTCAGAGGAAACACTGAATGTAGGGACAATATCATTTGAAGGCCTCGACAAAAACAGTTCTAGGTCTTTAAGGATTAAAACAGATCAGTTCATTCATCAGGTCTTTAATCTGTAATTTATGCTACATCATGATTGGGATTAATGACACAACAAAACAACTCAGCGCCCTTGCTCCAACTTTCCCTTCGTTTCAGGCTCCTCTAAACTTCTCCTGGTTCTTTGTTTCATACTGTGTCTTCGTCCTCGCTACGGCGGAGACGGCGTTCGGTAATTAGACGAGATAAGACGCAGACCGTGGACAGCGAACACTCCCGAAATTCAGGACGAGAATCCCAGACAAAAGCTTCTGCCGCGGTCAGCAAAAAGAAAAGGAGGAAGAGGAGAAGGAGAAGGAGAGTCGGATCAAAGTGAGGACGAAGATGGAGACGCAGATAAGAGGAAGTACAGCTGAAAGATTCGCAATCAAAGAGAGATCGGAAGGAAGACGGTTGGAAATGTGAGGATATGGAAAGAAAGAGAAAAACACCTCAGCAGAAGAGGAGGTACAAGATGGACAGAACGAGCAGTTTTCCAACGGTTGATTCTTTTCTAACGGGTCTGGGATTCAAAACAATAACGACAAATGTAGTTTTATATTGGAATAAATATCATTGCATTGGTTAGTTTGGTTTAAATCATTATCTTTGTTTCTAAAATGCTTCAGAGATGGTTTGGACTGAATTTATAAACTTTTTTTTTTATGTATGACTATGATTTTAAATGTTCTTCCCTAAATTTCTAAAATATTTTTCATGTTCTGACTGTAAATAACAATTTTCCACAACTTACTATCTACTTTTATCACATCTTACATGGGACGAAATAAGCTCCCATTAAACTTTAAAGAAATGTTGATGTTTCTAAACTGTGGACATAAATATTGGGACGCATCATGTCTCCAGCTGTCAGATGTCCTGTTCATGAGGATTTAAGATAAAAACATCAATATTTGTTTCACTTTAATTCTGTCCTGTTCTTAGTTATTTTTGATCATTCTTTACACTATAAATATGAATTATTGTATCTGTGAAGCATCATTTAGTCCAAAACCCAAAGAGATTCACTTTAACACAACAAACAGTGAAGAAAAATGAACAAATATGGTGTTTGTTCTTAAAAATAATTGAAATAAACCCATGAACCATAATGGAAACACTGATTAATTACTGATCTACTGAAGAAAAATGAAATGAATGGACAATAACATTCAGAATGATTTAATGGAGATGAAACTGATCTGAAATTAAACATAGAAATGACTCACTGATTGATGTTTCTAAACTATATGGACATAAATATTAGGACGCATCATGTCTACAGCTGTCAGATGTCCTGTTCATAAAAAAATCTCCCATTAAACTTTAAGTAAATATTGATGTTTTTATCTTAAATCCTCATAAACAGGACATCTGACAGCTGGAGACATGATGTGTCCCAATATTTATGTCCATATAGTTTAGAAACATAAATATTTCCCTTAAGTTTAAGTGAGATGTAAAAAAAAAAGTAGATTGTTAATTGTGGTAAGAAAATTATTCTATATAATTCTATATAATTGACAGAACTAGCATTTCACGACTAAATCTGTGGTGTTTTTGGTCAATTTTAACAATAACATCTAAAAACTAAAAACACTGTTACACAATTATTAGACAAGTGAGTATTTGGACCATATCATCATTTTTATGCAAATTTTCCAACTCTAACCTCTAGAAATTCAGTTTATTATTGGAATTAATCATTCTGTTGTTAATTTTGATGCTTTTTTTATTTTAATGCTTATTTTGTTCATTTTGATGCTTGTTTTTTTATTTTGATGCTTATTTTTTTATTTTGATGCTTATTTTATTCATTTGTGGTGCTTTTTTGTTCTTTTTGATACCTGTATTATTCATTTTCATTAATTTTGTTGCTTATTCTGTTCATTTTAGCTATTTTGTTGCTAACCATGTACTTTTTTCACATCTCACTGAAGAAGTAAAATCTACCATTAAACTTTAAGGAGATATTGATGTTTTTATCTTAAATCCTCATGAACAGGGCATGTTACAGTTGTAGACATGATGTGTCCCAATATTTATGTCCATATAGTTTAGAAACAGCAACATTTCCTTAAAGTTAATGGTAGATTTTTCTTCCTCAGTCAGATGTGATGAAAGTAGATGGTTAGATGTGGTAGAAAATTATTATTTACAGTCAAAGCAGGAAAAATATTTTAGAAATTTAGAGGAAGAACATTTAAAATCATAGTCATGGACAAAAAAAACAAATCAATGTTGAGAGAAATTACATAAAAACCATCTCTGAGGCATTTTGGAATCACAGATAATAATTTAAACCAAACTAACCAATGCAATGATGTTCATCCAAATATAAAAGTATATTCTGACTTTTGTTGTTATTATTTTGTTTTTATTATTTTGTAGAACAGAAACACCTGAATTCAACGTGTCCACATACTTTTGTCCATACAGTGGAAGCAGCTCTTTATTGTGTTCAAATATTGATCGGCCTAAAGCATCAGTGACACTTCTCTTTACCCTTTAGATCTGCTTTGCAGCAGAACCAGGAGCCCATATGTGCACAAATGCACAGAGTAGAAGCTCTGACATGATCCATTAGTTCCATAGATCTGTTCAAAGACTCCAGCACTGACTCGTTTCTTTTCCGTCCACTTTCTTACTTCCCTCCCATCCTTTTTTTTTTCCACTTCTCTCTCCTCCTCTCCTCTCCTCTCCTCTCATCAGCTCGAGCGACAAAAACTCTGGCTTTGTGCGTAACATTTCACAGGAGCTGTAATCAGCGTGGTCTCGGAGGAGTCGACTGTGGCTAATGATTCTCAGAAACAGCTCCCGCCCTCAGGCCAAATCGCACATGAAAGGAAACCCACCGAGGGAAAAAGGTGAAGAGATAACGCCGCTCGGTTAATTATTCGTAGGGTCCTCTTATTTTCCCACCGTTCGCCACATTGATCCGTGTACTGTGTCGGCTCTGACGGGAGTCCGCTGAGGATACGCGCCGAGGAAACACCTGAACGAGGACGTCATGTGGAATCGACACGGAAACGCCTTCAGATTTAATACGATAGTTTGAAACACAAAGATACAAGAAGGAATTATGAGCGTGTTAGGATTACTGAGGCTATAAAAGGGGGTCAAACATGAGGCCCACGGGTCTAAACCGACCCCAGAGGATGAAGGTTTCAGGTGTACAAATCACACTGAAGGTGTCCAAGTTATTTTAGCTCCAAATGTTTTGTTCTATTTACTTGGAGTCATACCGGTCAATGATTTTAATGCAGAGCAGAAATATATTTTACATATTTTACTACTGATTGCTAAAAAAAATAGTAACAGTAAATCGGAAGAGTGTCAGATCACCAACGGTAATAGAATGGAAACAAAGACTGAAACAAGTGTACACTGTGGAAAGAACGAGCGCATCATTACACATGAAAATGGATCTTTTTAAGCGGAGATGGCACATGGTCCAAGACTATTTGTATAATTAAACTTTTTGGGTTGTTGACGAGAATTACTCTTATAAGCCCTGGCATGAGGTGTTTGGTATTTATATAGATGTGTGCATATGTATACAAATATATGAATATTTCGATATTTGGCAATGTATCTATAGATGTAGTATAATATTTGTAACAATGATAATAATACTATGTGGTGTAATTTATTTTTTTTTATTTATGTCTTGTCTCAGATGTTTTGTTCTGTTTTATATTGTGCAAAAATCTAAATAAAAAGTTCAAAAAAAAAAAGTTATTTTAGCTCAAGTTCCACAAACACAACAAGAGGATCTAGTAAAATAATGACTAGGGCTGTGTATGGGCGACAATCTGGTGATACCATACAAATCACAATACTAGGATCACGACACGATATATCATGATCAGTGTTGGGAATAACAGTGTTAAAAATAGTGGCATTACTAACACCGTTATTATTTTCCAGTAACAGGTAATCTAATGAATTACTATTTGAAACGTTCCAACGCCGTTACTGTTACCGTCAGTAAAATGCAGTGCGTTACTTTGCACTAAAATCTAACAGCTGGTATCCGTCCTGGCTCGCTCAGACAGGCACTCTCTTTTCTAACAGACTCCACTCATCTGCTCCTCTTTTCAAAAAATTCAATCTTCTCTCAGTTTTTGATGTGAACGTTTACCAGACCTGTGTCTTCATGTACAAATATGATCACTTAACTCATATTCTTCCTAAAGTTTTCACAATTTCTTTATGTTGTCTTCTGTTATTCACAACTTTCCGACACGATTTTCAAGCAAATTTAATCTTCCGTACTGCCGAACTTCAGTGTGTCAGTATTCTGTTAATATGGGGGACCAAATCTGTGGAATAATCCAAGACCTGAACTTCAATCAACATCTACTTTATCATTGTTTAAAAAGCATCTGAAAAGACTGGAATTCATGAAAAATGTAAGGCTGTATGTCACTTGATTTGTATTTGAATGATTTGTAATGTGGATTAAGTTTTTATTGTTTTTACTTAGTTTATTATTTCGGTTATATTGTATTTTTTATTCTTTTTTTTTGTGCATTGTTCATTTCGGGGGGGTGTGGGGTGTGGTGTGTGGTGTGTGTGGGGTGGGGGTGGTAAACATCCCAAGGGCCAGACCAGATCCTTTGGTGGGCTGCATTTGGCCCCCAAGCCGCATGTTTGACCCCTGCTATAAATGCAGATATGCACTTATGTGTGGAAAGCTGGGCCTGGTGGACCCCAGCTGGCCCTGGTGGACCCCAGCCTGGCCCTGGTGGACCCAGCCTGGCCCTGGTGGACCCCTGCCGGGCCCTGGTAGACCCCAGCCTGCCCTGGTGGACCCCAGCCTCACCAAAGACATGGATAAGTAGCTCTGTTCAGTGGGAACATCGGTTCCATCTGAATGAGTCTTTCTCTGACAGACTAATATTATCAGACAGAAGTCGCCTCAAGACGCAAACGTTCGATCACTTGTCTCCTGAACTCAAATTTGCCAAAGGATAAGAAGCAGAGGGCAGTAGAACCCACAAAGGACGACGCTGTTTTATTATTTCAGAGATATCTTTCATTTTGTTCACACTCCAATAAATATGCGTTAACCCTTTCATGCGTAAGTTATGAGAACCTTAGTCAAGATTTTTTTATTGAGTGTTTTTATTCTCCTTAGGCATGAAAAAAAATTGCGATGAATTTTTTTTTTCCTCATGGAATTGCGAAAATATCCATGCATTCAATTTTTGAAGTAAAGAAACATGTTTAAAACCCAATATCAGAGTGAAATGAAAACAATAAATAAAAACATTTTAATGCTGCTAATCTGATGTTTTCTCACATGTTAACATACTCTAATGCTAGTTATAACTCACGTCATGGAGGTAATATGCAAAAAAAAAAAAAAACTTTTTGTCTAACAAATAATTGATTTACACTCAAACATGTTAGTGCAGATCAGGTTTATCTAGAACAGCAAAGTTCCAGTAATGGTGTGAATGTCAGTTTATGAGATGATGCATAAGCGTCCACGGTGTCAGCTCATACGGAACTAAAACTACAAAACCCATGAATATACAAGAGAACAGCTGGAGAAGACTGTCCACTGGAGTGACCAGTATGCATGAAAGGGTTAAATGCAGTACCTGTCTGCTGTTCTACTCTGTGCAACAGGCTGTGAAACACGCTCAAAAACCACTTTCCTTTTACAGATTCAAAGGTTTTTCAAAAAAGTATGCAATAATTACTTTTCCCTGGTAACTAATTACATTTCTGAAGGAGTAATTCTGCTACTAATTCAATTACTTTTTGGGTAAGTAACTAGTAACTATAACTAATCACTTTTTTAAAGTAATTTGCCCAACACTGATCATGATACTGTAAAAAGGCATTTTGTTTGTTTGTTTCTTTTTTTTTTTTTAATAATATTTCCTTGAAGAAGAATTGAATTACACCAGAAATCTGCACAAATACTAAACATTTTTATTTGATCAGAACAGGATCTAATGTTCTATCACAAAATGTTCCTGTGTTCAAACTGAAATTGTGTTTACAGACATTCCAGTTTCAGATCTGTTCAAATGTTCAGGTTCTATTAGTTCCAACTAACATCAGAACAGGATTTGAGTTCAATCAACAAAGGAATGAACATGATTGAATAAAAGAGTGGTTAAATAAGAATAAATAAAATATAAACAATACAGAAAAACAAAAAAAGACAAAAATGAACCCTCCACAATATCTGCATTTGAATAAACACCTAAAAATATCCATACAGTACTTTTGAATATTGATACAGTATTGCGAAATGAAATATCACGATATATTGCAGAATAAATATTTTCTTACAGCCCTAATAATGACATACTAACCTATAAATAATGACAACTGTAAATGTGTGTCGATGTTTTAGAATGAAAAATGTTAAATTACACGATGAAAATGTCTGTAATGTAAATATAAAAATAAGCGTCCTTGTCTGTCAAGCGTCGTGTGTCAATGTGAATCAATACCCAAGTTGAATTTATGAGGTTCTCAAGAGAAATCTGTGCACAAGGGTCAAGGATGAACTATTAAAGGAGTGATATTTTTGATATTTTTTGGGGACTGAATAATAAAGACATAAATGTCCTTCCCGCAATATGGCCCAAATACAAAATAGAAGACGTACATCCAAAAAAATATATTAAAAAAAGTAACATCAAAAAAAAAAAAAATTCAATCAAAGAAAACAGTGCTCAAATGCAATTTTTTGAGTCTCAAATATATATTTTTTTGCATTCAAACAGTTTTTTCTTTGATTGACAAGTTGTTTTTTCATTGAAGTTACTTTTCTTTTTTATTGAATTTTTTTTTTTTTTTGGTTAAGGCAAACTTTTCTAGTCCAAACAGGTTCATACTGTTGACCAGAACTTCCAGATTTCCTTTTCTTATTTGTCTGACAGATGGAAAAAGAGTTCATTCTTTCACCTTGACATGTTTCGGCTACAGCCTGTAGCCTTCCTCAACTAGTGACCTCCAAACATGAATTCTAATGGCTGAATTCAGTCATTTGTTCTTGTTAAACACAATCATTTGCATTTGTTCGTGTTTGACACAGCTGCACCTTTTGAAATGTAAAAAAGATGTCGCCGTGAATATTTGATAATAGTTGAAATTTTAAGAGTGTCTGAAAACTTTTTTTTTCCTGAAACTGTACAAAAATGCTATGAAAGTAAGTCTAGTAGTGGAGTGTGAAGGTGGATCGGTGTTATGTGAGACTCTGTGTGTTTATATACTTCATATATTTGTTGTGTTCTGTTTCTAAAGCGTTAAAGTCTTAAATACATCAGTGGCAGATGAAGTGAAGGTAAAGGAAAGCAAACATCTGGCCTTCCAAACACCACCCGTCTCCAGCGTCTGTTCTATCCCATAAATAAACATGCAGATCACACCCTGAGACTTTTATGGACTTTTCTTCTTCATCTGTTGAATGTGTCGAACCCACCGTGGATGGGTTTGGTTTAGAGTTGGATCAGAGCGATTCGAGTTCAGGAAGTTCTTTGACTTTTTCATTTGCATTTATTTTATCAGTTCAGTTCTGTTTTAAACGTGACTACTTTTACAACTGCAGGAGTTCTATTACAGCTGCACGTTTAATGATAATTAAAGTTAAATGGTTTCTTTGTAAAATGTGATGGATATACATATATATATAATATATTTTTTTTTTTTTTTTTTTTTTTTTTTTTTTAGATATTTTCTTTCTTTTTTATTTTGTCTTATGTTGAACCTTCTTCTACTTCCTCCCACTCCTTTTCGAATGTGCAAATGAAGTCATACTTTGTATTCATGTATAAGTAGGTTTTTGGTTTTTTGTTTATTTGTTTAGTTTTCTTATCTGTTTCATTTGTAAAGACTAAGTAGGATTACTTTGTTTTGATGCATATTCGAAATAGGGATGTAACCATATGAAAAATTTCATATCACAGTTACAAGAGAAATAAGTGTAACTGTACCAACATTCTCCCTGTTAATGAATGTTTGTGTATTTGTAGATCCGCTGTGATCTAGAAGTTATAATGAACATGTGGAAATGATAAACTGAGGCAGAATATTGGTAAAATTACACTTATTTTTAATAATACACTCCAGTTTGTTCATGGTTGTTGTGTTATTCACATTTTTTTAATGGATCGTTTGTAGATGTAAATATTTCACTATGTCATTTACTTTTTCACTTTAAAACTGAGAAAACTTTGGAGTTGTCATTATTAATGCATTATTATGTTATTATTTTAATGGTCTGACCACTTCAGATCATACTGAACTGAAAGTGGAACTAAAATAGTTTGACACCTCATCTCCTTCTGGTTTTAATGAGAAAAAGCCAAGAGTCTGATCTAATATTAACTCAAGTACGTTCACCTTCATACTCTCTGGGTTTGATTTGGTGTTAAAACAGGAGCTGCTTTTCAACGCTGATGTTCATTCTGAACTCGTAACAGTGGTTTTGAACCGTGTTCTGAACTGGACCGAGTGTATTTTAGTTGTATTTACTGGTGGAAATGCTCTTAAGACCCTCTTTAAATGTGTGTCCATCTTCATACGGCGGCACTTTGATTGCATGAGGGTCCTCTGGCATCTGTGGAAATTAGCTTCCAATTAGATTTAATAGATAAAATTAGAGTCTAATGCATGAAGTAAGGCTGTGGTTATCTCCTCGGGCACGACTTGCCCTGGGTTTAGAAAATTAATTAGAGACTGCAGAGCCCAGCATTTCCAACAGACCGACAGGATGGCATTTAATCCAGTCCTGCTCTCCTTTTATCAGTCACAACAGACCAAAACAAAGAAATAAAGTACAGATGATGATAGCCGAGCTCATGCATCATCCTGGAAAGACGCCTCCGTGCTCTGATATAAAGGTACAAAGTCTTTACGAGGAGGTTAAAGGTGTGTCTGGAAATGAATTCAGACTCTAATGGGTCGACTCTTTTTATAACAGTCAAATGAGAAAACGTCTTTTTTTATGTTGCATAGTTCAGAATGATGGATTGTGTCACTAAAGCAGAGTACACAAAAAAAAGGATTTTCTAATTGTGAGGAGATTTTTTATCTGTTCCAGACCCCACACATGAAAACAAAAAAATCAGACATTGAATAGTTTCGATGGTACTGTGAGTGTTGTGCTACGATAATATCAGCACAACACACACATACATGACAAACAAAAAGTTAAGGATATTTCTTTTTTTGTCATTTTTGCCTTTTGTAAATAAAACTATGTCTAGTCATTAAAAATAAATAAATAAATAAAGCTGAAACAATTAATCGACTCAAAGTGATCAAAAAAAAAATCATTCAACCACAATTCTCCTGAATCAAAGCTTCGTTTCCTTCATTTCTCTGCTGTTAAACATTGGTTCCACTGTTGTGTTTCACACGGACACTTATTGTGACGCACAAAGAAACTTCATTTCAGGAAAACTGCAATAGAATATTTCCCTTCAATCAATTCAAGTCGATTAATCGAAGTGTGAATTTTTGCATTTGCTTCAAGCACCTGATCGATGAATTGGTTGCAGCTCTAAAAAAAAAAAAAGTGTTTCAATTCAGTTCACACACAAAAAAGTAAAAAGCGCTGTGCAAGAATCCCCACTGAAAAAAATATAGCCCCAAAAATTACAAATATCCTAAACTTTTTGTTTGTAGTGTAATGATTCGGTCCCACCACAGATCTAGAATCTAGTCCAAGACAGAAATCTTGCGTGATCAAACAAAAATGAAGAAGAAACAAGCATGACTCGGAGCAGAGTCCTGAATCAGGTCGGGTAACCCACCCAAAAAAAAGGGTCAGGTAACCTGCAAAAACGTGATGATGGGTTTAAAAAAAAAAAAAAAAGAAGTATTTTCGTGGGTACGGGTAAAATTAAACTAAATGTAGATGGGTAGTGGGCAAGGAAGTGAAAAAATAAATAAATAAAATGAGTGGATTAAAATAATTTCCAGGACATTTAATAATGATGATCATCTAATTTATCTGTGGTTGATTCACATCTGGTTTTATTTTGAAGTGAGCCTCACGTCTGTTTACATCCGACCACAGATGTCACTGAGCTGCAAATATTAGAGATTTAATGATGAAGTGTGTTTTCAGCAAAAATGAAGCCCTTAATACCTGTTGATCCACTCATCCTATCGATCCATGTCAATAATTGGTGTAAATACAGTTCTTCATTTTTTCATGGTCATCAGATATGACTCATTCAGACGTTACCGAGGAAACACTGTCATCTTCTACAACATTGATTCCCCAGTAAAGCCCATGGAGTTGGATCAATGCCAGTGGATGGTAGGAATGCACCGATACCACCTTTTTCCAGACCGAGTACAAGTACTTACATTTGAGTACTTGCCGATACCGAGTACCGATACAAGTCCTTAATAATCCCATTCCAGTTGTTGGTTCCTTTTGTAAATGTGCTTTATTGTCGTTGTCATTAGTCTGACTGGAACAAAGTGCTGCTACTGACATTTAATGTGTTGGAATGAGCATTTGTCAATTAATCCACCAGGGGGCGCCGCTCTGAATTAATCATACTGGACAAATACCACGAAGAAGAGGAAAGTTTAATGAGAAGAAGAAGAAGAAAGTCAGTAATAACAAACATGGAGATGACAGAGGAACACTACTGTGATACTAATGTTAGTGTTTTCTCTGGTAAGGTTTAAAAGTTTAGCTTCAGCAGGAAGAGAAAAGACAAATGAGTGACAGGTTGGTTTTCACTTCTGTTGGTGGTGGTCCACACCGCTCCGTACTCCCGCTGGTATTCTCTGTCTGTGTACGCATCCACCAGCACCTGGAAAACAGATAGAATGTACGCAGAGGACGGACAGAACGCTGCGTCTGTATCTGTCTGTGTCTGAACGGTACTGGCAGTCAGCTTTACTTTTATCACCGTCATTTATTTCGTTAAATCTCCACTCTTCACACTCCACACACATTATTCCTCCTCCTCGTACCTGCTGCACTGAACTGGGAATGTCAAACAGACAGAAGTGGTATCGGTGCATTTGTATCGGATTACTTTTACGAGTACAAGTACACACACTGAGTATCAGAGCCGATGCTGATACTCGTATCTGTATCGGTGCATCCCTAGTGGATGGACACACTGGGTTTATGATCAGATAATGAGAGATCTGACGGAAAAAGTCTGATTTCTTCGGTTTCTCTGTTTTTGATACACATTTTTGACCAATCACAGCGTTTTTTACAGAGGTAGGAGGTAAAACGTAGATGAAGTAGAAGATGACGATGTTTCCATGGTAACTACGGAGCCTCCGAACGTCCAAATGGGTCCTATCTGATGACCATGAAAAGATGAAGAACTGTATTTTACACCAATTATTGACATGGATTGATAGTTTTAGTGGATCGACAGGTATTAAACAGTTTAGATCAGTAGATGGTTTTGGTTGATGGTGGATGTTTGGGTCTTTAAGGGTTAAATAAATGTCGATTTATCAAACCAGAGTCCGCTGAGGTCTCATCTCTGTATTTCCAAGTGAGTGACAGAAGTTATTTGTTTAGACTCAGTTTCTCTCCTCTGTCACTACAGTAATATATCTTCACATAAACCTCTATGTCTGACTTCCTTCATTTGTGTCCACAGCTGCGTATAGCTCCTCCCACACATCTGTTCAGGCCTCTTGTGTTGACCATCCAGGCAGAACCATGCAGATTACACACCTATCTGTGGCCTCCTCTATTCACCACATGACAGGACAAAATGCAAAGGCACAAGTCTGGAAATTACACTTGACATGACAGCAAAAACACCCCCATTACGCTAGGAGTTTTCTAGGAAGCGGCTCGTACTGAGTGTCGGGGTACTGCGAGAACCCCTCAGATCTCCGACATTATAGTAATGGACTTCCTGACACCGCTGGGCCTTGCATTATGTATTATTTGGGCCCATCTGTGCAGCTTTCAGCTTTGATGCACGGCAAGACGCTGCTCATTACGCTGCAGAAGGGGAGTGTCTGCCGGACACTTACGGCGGAGGAAGTGTGCGTCTGCGTCCGTGTTTGTGAGGCTGACGATAGCCGGCTGCTGGAAGGACTTATCTAATATTTGTCAGCCACCACATTATTGAGCGTTTAGGAAGTTTGTCCACACACTAAATTTGCCCTGGCAAGGGATATTAGAGCGGCTGCCAAGGAAACTCCAGCCTGGGGAAGTGAGGATAATAATAAGCAAAGCCAAAGCAAAAACACCAAGGGACCGATTTACTAAAGGAGTGCACGTGGAAAAGCATGTGCAAACACACTGAGGCTCATCTACTGACAGCACGTACCGAGGGCTGGGTCTCTCAAAAGGGCAAAATAGTTCATGCAACCCATTTAGCATGTTTGTCTAGATGAATATGGAATATAGGTGTTTCTGGCACAACACGCAAAATTATTGGGAGGAGTTTAGTTTAGTTCATTAGTTTGATCCCCATTAGCTGCTGCACACCACAGCAGGTATTCTTCCTGGGGTCCTTAACAACATTAAAAAAGCACCACAATTTCCCACACAACTCAATCAACAAACAGGATGCACATACACTCAACACAACAACACCAAAACCGAAATTCAACAACAAGAACACAATGCAAAAAAATTAGAGTAACAATAATAATACCAACAACTAGGGATGGGAATCAAGAACCGGTTCTTTTTGAGAACCGGATCCCAGTAGTTTGATTCCTTGGAATCGTTTGCCTGCCTGCTGAACGATTCTGCTTATCGATTCCGCCTTCGTTGTGCATGTGCGATGACCTCACACATACGCTGCATTGTTTTGGTCAGAACGTAGCCAACATGGCGTGAGGCAGAACCGTTCCAACAGAACACACCAGGTCCACTGGAACACTGTCAAAGCTTCCATTTCTTCTAAAGGGTGGAATCCGTCCAATCTGTTCAAGCATTTGTTGACAGCATGTGATTCATTCACAGGAATGTCACGTATTTGATTCACTACTTAGCGACTCTTGTGAATGTAGCGGCAGAGTGAACACCAGGCCGTCATCCGGGCCCAGGTCCGGTTCTGGTGCAGGCAACAACATCGTACCCCCTCAAATACAAGTTTCTGGAGGTAGGGGAAAGGAAATGAGGTGCACAACAACAGGAGACGAGCAGAGTCGAACCGGTTCCACGTAGTAGAAATGCTGCTACAGAGGAATTAGTAAAGAGTCTGTAGAGACCCAACGATAAAAGGTACATGTAGACAGATTTACCCCAGGATGGACCTAACGATGACCTCTGATAAATGCAAAAAAAAATTATACTCTTGCTCTGAGCCATCCCATAATTAATGATCTTATAATCAAATACTGGGTCCAAAAATAGGACCCAAATTTGGACATTAAATCTCCCTAGGTGTCAGTGCATTAGATGTGTAAACATGTATAAATGCTCTTCTATAGACTCTAAACACAGACACTGTGTTCAATGTGTCGATCCTAGTGCTTTTTCTAATCCACACATGTGCGTCTGGCATCAGTCTCAGTCTCATTCCAGGTTTGGTGCGAACCCATCGTGTCCATTGGTGTTACATGCAGAACCTGAACATTTAAACACAAATAAATTACGAGAGATTTTGCATCAGCGGCCATTTTTGTCAAACACTCTGCCTTGAATATTTACTTCAATTCCCAAATGTACCTGTGAGAGAAAAAAAAGATATAAAAAAAATAGTATCACATAATTTTCGTATCCTTTTTACCGTGTTACATGCATGTTTTTGTATGCGCGCGTAAAATAAAAATGCGTTTTATATGAAAATAGTTTCTCTTTTATCTCAGTAAATATTCAGTTTTAAAACAGACCCAAAGTGCGTCCAAACTTGCTTCAGAACATTCATCTACATCTGGGTTGAATTTTTAGCCGCTCTGTCCTGTTTTTAGGACCAGTTTCAGAGAAGCACTGAGATGCTAATATTTATTTAGTGCACAAAATGTGACTTACTAAACCGGAAACTAATTGCGGTGGCTGATTTGGCGTCTATATTTAGCGCATCGGAGGAGGAGGGTTTTAACTGACACAGTTTCGTGCAACACTGGCTGCAGTTGTCGCGGCGAGGAGGCGGCATTGGCCCGGTCTTGTGACTAATCCGATCCGATCTTCTAAAAAATGCCAGACCGGCAGCCGATATCGGATCGGAACATCCCTAGAGGAGAGTCTGGTTTTGACTGGCTCTATATGTAAAGAGATAACTTTTGTCATGATTTGGCGCTATATAAATAAAATGTGATTGATCGATGATTGATCGAGAACAGACAATAAGCAGAAGGATGTATGATATCAGTATGATCAGGGCGGTGAAGCATGTTTTCCTGGAAACCATATTGATTCAATTGCTCTCTCATGCACAGAATAATCTTAAATCTCTACAAAAGGAACAACAGTAACATGATCCTCATAAAAAAAAAAAAAATAAATAAGATGCGGTCACAGTTTGTTTCATCACAGACTTATATAAATGTTGCCTGAGGCGTCCAAACCCTGCACACTGACTCAACAGGAAATTTGAAGGCTACTGTTTTCAACTGGAAACTCTCAAAAACTGAAATGTTACGCATAATTTCTACATTTATGAAAGTGCACGATGTTGCTTCAAAGACAGGACGAAGAAACATTATGTTTAAATATCAGATCAATGCGTTTGCAGGACGATCAGGAAGAGGAAAGCAAACAAAAAAATCTAATATATGAACTGTTTATGATCCAAAGGCCCACAGCGCTGTTTATGTGGAGTTTGAATATGTCTGTTGTATTTATTTACAGCTAACACGCATGTATGCTTCCCACAAACAACAGAATAAACAACTGTTAGTGATTCTATATGTGATTGGCTTATTTATGTTCCACTGAAAACAAGATATTTACATGAGAAAAACTGATGGGGGGGGATGGATGGATGGATGGATGGATGGATGGTGGTGGATGGGTGGATGGATGGATGGATGGATGGATGGATGGATGGATGGATGGATGGATGGATGGATGGATGGATGGATGGATGGATGGATGGATGGATGGATGGATAGATAGATAGATAGATAGATAGATAGATAGATAGATAGATAGATAGATAGATAGATAGATAGATAGATAGATAGATAGATAGATAGATAGATAGATAGATAGATAGATAGATATTCCATCAGTCGTTTCCATGTTTCCTTGCTGTTTCCTGTTTCTAATCCCAGTGCTTGGCCTTCCAGGCGCTGGTGCCGTCTGTGCTTCAGTGTGAACAGGGACAGGCAGTGCACTCAGTCCTGTCGTCTGTCCAATGGACAGACACAGACAGCAGCACATGATGAGGAGGAGGAGGGACTCTGAACAGGAAGTCCAGTCTGATCCAGTTAAAGGCAATAACAACAGGCAACCCAGGTAATGACAACAGGCAACCCAGGCAATGACAACAGGCAACACAGGCAATGACAACAGGCAACCCAGGTAATAACAACAGACAACCCAGGTAATGACAACAGGCAACCCAGGCAATGACAACAGGCAACACAGGCAATAACAACAGACAACCCAGGCAATGACAACAGGCAACCCAGGTAATAACAACAGACAACCCAGGCAATGACAACAGGCAATGCAGGCAATAACAACAGGCAACCCAGGCAACAACCACAGACAACCTAGGCAATGACAACAGCCAACACAGGCAATAACAACAGGCAACCCAGGCAATACCCACAGACAACCCAGGCAATAACAACAGGCAACCCAGCAGCCAGACTGACTGTGCACAAAGGAGCAGAGAGAGAGAGAGAGAGAGAGAGAGAGAGAAAATGAGCAGAGAGGGATGGAGAGCATAGGGAAATATACTGAGAGAGAGAGAGAGAGAGAGAGAGTGTGTGTGTGTGTGTGTGTGTGTGTGTGTGTGTGTGTCTGTGTGTGTGTGTGTGTTGCTGTAGATGTTCTCCTGTCTCCATCAGCTACAGAAACAACCACTAGTTTACAACAGTTTAACACAAACAAACACCTGAGGATGTTCAGTTTAGTTTATATGGCTCTGATTATAATAGATGAATACAGCTGTAAGGGAAGGGAAGGTAAAGTAAGGTAAGATAAGATAAAACAATTTAAGATAATCTAAGATAAGATAATTTAAAATAATCTAAAACAAGATAAAAAAAAAAAAAACAAAGGACCAAGGGTCCCTTAGTCCAACGGCATATTTAAGACATTAATTGACATTTGTTTGACCTTTCAAGGTTACTCAAGGTCAAAGGTCATGGCACCAAATGAAAGCCCATGTGTGACTTCCTATCTCTTGCCAATAATAATTATATCAACATCTTCAACCGTTCTCAAGTTATAGCACTTTGAAATGGGTCCCACTGTAAACCAATGGGGATTTGGAAAATTTTGAAAATTAAAAGAGATAAATAAAAAATAGATATTTCCCAATTCTTTGAACAAAATTGGTAGAACTTCACCCAAAGATGTTCGACAGCAACAGAACTGTCATTTATATAGTAAAACCCTATTATGACTTAGTTACATCTATTTTGGGGTCATTTTTGCGATCTTTGTCACTTTAGCAAGAATGATGCTTTGTCCTTGAGAAAGCTAACATGAAAAATATTGATTATTTTCTTGATTTTGATGCTCATTTGATTAAATTTATTGATTATTTTCATGATTTTGATGCTTATTTGATTAAATTCATTGATGCTTATTTGATTAAATGTATTTTCTTGATTTTGATGCTATTTGATAACATTTATTGATTATTTTCTTGATTTTGATGCTTACTTGATTAAATTCATTGATGCTTATTTGATTAAATTTATTATTTTCTTGATTTTGATGCTTATTTGATTAAATTCATTGATGCTTATTTGATTAAATTTATTATTTTCTTGATTTTGATGTTCATTTGATTAAATTTATTGATTATTTTCTTGATTTTGATGCTTGTTTTACTAAATTTATTGATGATTTTGGCCCATTTTCGTTGGTTTCGTGGCTGGTCCCCCGGTCCGCTAGCGTCGGTTTTCTCCGTGGGTGGACATGGGTCACATGTCCGCTGTGGACATGGGTCACATGTCCGCTGTGGACATGGGTCACATGTCCGCTGTGGACGTCCCTGCTCATTCAGATGCAGGACTGAAGGTTCAATCCCATCCCTCCATCTGCTGTCGGACGGACTCGCGGTCACTCCTTCCATTGTATTTGTCTTTGTTTTTCTGTTATTGAGCTCACAGAAAATGAATTCCACCCCGGGGATAAACGAAGTCGATGCGTATCTGTGGATCTGGAATCGTCCGAACGCATCGACCACCTGAACGGCTACGGTCATCTGCATCGTCAGCATCGCAGAACAATGGATTAAACGAACAAAAACTCCGATTATTTCTACGTCTGCTGAGGTTTAATGGAACCTGAGTGAACAGTTAACATCAAATATTCCACTGACACCATCCAGTAATCTGAAAACAGAACAGACTGAGTTCAAAACAAACAGCAGTCCAAGGTTTTCAGCTGGTTCGTTTCATCCACAGGTTCAGAGTAACTGCAGCTTTTAGAAACTAACGGCAGGATGTTTAGTTCCACGAATTATTAAATATTTACTGTTTTATGTCCAGTCGAACAGATGTAGGCTTTTATTACTTCAGCTGAGATATTAAGGTCAACATTTATCTGGTAAATAAGAAACTCAGAAGAACCGGAACTAAAATGAGTTTAACACCACTGAGTGTAGTTTTTTCAGTTCACAAATTCACTCGTTTTATTTTGTCCATTTTTGTTCATTTTGATGCTTATTTATTTATTTTCATTGGTTATTTTGTTGATTTTGATGTGTATAGAGCTAATTTTACTGATTATTTGTCCATTTTTGTTCATATTGATACTTATTAAGTTCATTTTATTGATTACTTTGATTTTGATGCTTATTTAGTTGATTTAATTTTTTCCCCCCTTGTTTTATTGATTATTTTTGCCCACTTTTGTTGATTTTGATGTGTATATAGTTAATTTTACCGATTATTTTGTCCATTTTAGTTCATATTGATGGTTACTAAGTGCTTTTATTGGTTATTTTGTTGATTTTGTTGGTTATTTAGTTCATTTTATTGATTATTGTGTCCATTTTTGTTGATTTTGATGATCATTTAGTTCCTTTTATTGATTATTATGTTGATTTTTATGCTTATTTAATTCATCTTATTGATGATTTTGCCCATTTTTTATTGATTTTGAGGCTTATTTTAGTTTATTTTACTCAATATTTTGTTAATTTTGATGCTTATTTAGTACATTTTCATTGGTTATTTTGTTGATTTTGATGTGTATAGAGCTAATTTTACTGATTATTTTGTCTATTTTTGTTCATATTGACACTTAAGTTCATTTTATTGATTACTTTGCCCATTTGTTGATTTTGATGCTTATTTAGTTGATTTAATTTTTTTCCCCCTTGTTTTATTGATTATTTTTGCCCACTTTTGTTGATTTTGATGTGTATATAGTTAATTTTACTGATTATTTTGTCCATTTTAGTTCATATTGATGGTTACTAAGTGCTTTTAATTGGTTATTTTGTTGATTTTGTTGCTTATTTAGTTCATTTTATTGATTATTGTGCCATTTTTGGTGATTTTGCTGCTTATTTAGTTAATTTTATTGATTATTGTGCCCATTTTTGTTGATTTTGATGATCATTTAGTTCCTTTTATTGATTATTATGTTGATTTTGATGCTTATTTCATTCATCTTATTGATGATTTTGCCCATTTTTGTTCATTTTGATGCTCATTTAGTACATTTTACTGATTATTTTCGCCTATTTTTGCTCATCCTGATGCTTAAATTTGGAGCGGTCATAATTTATGGGTTATTAGGATAGTATTTTACTGTTCCGACCCCTTTGCATTGGTCTGTATGTGGAACCTGAACTTGAGACTTAATTAATTTAGAAAAGTACTGTACCATGGAATGAGTGTGCACAAAACTGGGCCAAAAATATGTTTGACCCCCCTGCCTTATGTTCTGATATGAACTGTCAATAAATGTCTTTTGAGGGTCAATGTGAATGACGTTAACTTCATGATTGACTCAATTTTTATGCAACTTTTTCTTTGTATGAAACTTGTTCAACACAGACACTATTTATGAACACTTTTTAAATCTGTATTATTATTTTTATCTGCTTCCAGAATCCAAAGGCTCCTTGTGGGTCAAGTCTTAGAGGTTATTGATTTATTTTGTTGATTCTGATGCTTATTTAGTTCATTTTCTTGATTATTTCACATATTTTTGTTGATTTCGATGCTCATTTGGTCAATTTTATGGATTATTTTCACCCATTTTTGTTCATTCTGATACTTAAATTTGGAGCTGTCATTATTGATAGGTCATTATGATAGTACTTTACTGCACCCTTTGCATTGGTCTGTGTGTGGAACCTGAACTTGAGACTTAATTAATTTAGAAACGTACTGTACCACGGAATGAGTGTGCACAAAACCGGGCCAAAACCAGTCGGTGGGCCATATGTTTGACCCCCTGCCTTATGGTCTGAATTGAACTGTCAATAAATGTCTTTTGAGGGTCATAAAACAGACAGAAAAAGACATTTAAAGCTTTATCTGTGCTTTTGCGAATGACATAACCTTCATGATTGACTCAATTTTTATGCAACTTTTTATTTTGTGTGAAACTTGTTAAACACAGACGTTATTTATGAACATTTTTTAAATCTGTATTATTATTTTTTTTATCTGCCTCCAGAATCCAAAGGCTCCTCGTGGGTCAAGTCTTAGAGGTGATTAACAGTGCATCATCAAGTCGCCCAGCCTCCGTGGACACAAATGAAGAAACTAATGAATTCCATTAGGATTTAGCAAATGGCCTCTGTCAAGGAACAGCGACCGAGGGGGGGGGGGGGTGCGTTCATATACCGGCGTGCGTGTGCGCCACTATTTAATCACTCGCCAACTTTTAATTAAAGCTGGGAGATTACTTTGAGCAAACAGAGTAGGAATCAGAAACATTTAGCCCTTATTTGGTATCAAAGTATGCTTTAATGGCTGCTGGAGTACTGTAGCAGAGGAACACAGTGAATTAGCCACTGCTTTTCAGACTCTACTTTAAATGCAGTCACACTCCAGCGGCGAGCGAACAACAGGCCAATGCATTTCAATTCAGAGCACTTGAGCCGGGTTAAATTGCCTGGCGGTTGTTCTGTGTCTCAGTACTTCTACCTCTTATGTGTAGTGGAGTACTGCGCTGGAGGACACTGGGAGGAAGGCTGAATGTGCACACTGGGTTTATGGGAAACTGGTGTGTGTGTGTGTGTGTGTGTGTGTGTGTGTGTGCGCTCCAGCCTCACAACAGAAAACACACACTGGTAAGTAAATGCATCACAACACAAACTCAACGGCCGCTGAATATTGACTGTTGATATAAATCCTTGAGCTGAGGTTTTTTTCACAACCTGTTGAGAAAGTGACTCAGAAAACCAGATAAATATTAAATTTTAAGTATGTATTAAGTGTCCATACCAATGGTAGACTTTTTCCTCTATTTTTGGGTTTGTTTGTTTGTTTTTATACCATAAATAAAACTTCCCAGCTTCATTTTCTGCTCGTCTTCATATTTCATCTAATACTGGACTGAGCTGGAGGACAGAAGGATGACTGACTTCTTAGTAATACTTAGGTTTAATAATTTAACAACAAAACTCCAAACAAACACCAAATGCAGCCTGAACATCCACAAACACTAAACTAGATTCATAAAAACCTCATCTACATCATAGAAGAGTCATATCATCTATTGTCCAAACTGTCCCGCCCTAGTTCTTTACATAATAATAAACTTTAAAATGCTATTTTTATATATATATATATATATATATATATATATATATATATATGTACATATGTGTGTGTGTGTGTGTGTGTGTAAACAAGTGGAAACCATTCTTAGACCATACAAAGTCATCAAAAACTAGGGGTGGGAATACATAAGAATTTAGCGATTCCATTACCGATTTTGCTTATTGATCTGATTCTCTTATCGATTCTCATTGGGTGAAGGAATAAAAGAGTACAAACAGGTGTGTTTGCATTAACTGTCTTTTATATTTCCATCTGCACAGAAAATAGAACATATACAGTATGAACAAATAATAAGAAGAGATGACGTCGGGCCCCGTTGGGGGGGGGGGGCAGTGAAAGTGAAACTCCAGACTCTTTACTAATTCCTCTATTGCTGCATTTCCACTACGTGGAACCAGTTCAACTCGACTCGTCTCCTGTTGCTGCGCTCCTCATTTCCTTTCCCCTACCTTCAGAAACTTGTATTTGAGGGGGTACGATGTTTGTTTTCTGCACCGGAACCAGAACTGGGCCCAGATGACGGCCTGGTGTTCACTCTGCTGCTACATTCACAAGCACCGCTAAGAAGAGAATGAAATGAATCCCATGTGGACAAATGTTTGAACAGACTGGAGGGATTCCACCCTTTAGAGGAAATGGAAGCTTTGACAGAGTTCAACTGGACCTGGTGTGGTCTGTTTGGACCTGGTGTGGTCTGTTTGGACCTGGTGTGGTCTGTTTGGACCTGGTGTGGTCTGTTTGGACCATGCTGTCTTCGTTCTGACCAAAACAATGCAGCGTATGTGTGACGTCATCGCACATGCACAACGAAGGCGGAATCAATAAGCAGAATGGTTAAGCAGGCAGGCAAACGATTCCAAGGAATCGAGCTACTGGGATCCGGTTCTCAATTCCCATCCCTACCAAAAACAACAGTTCTGTAATCCTGTCCTAACTCCTGTGTGTATCATGTGACTAAAACAGACAGAAAAGAAAACATGGAATGTCTAAAAGCACTGTTTTTGTCAGTACAATGCCATAGATACTGATGGAAGAACTGAAGTGATTTTGGTTTTTATCAAGAAAACATGGAAAATGGATAGATATCAGCTCTGAAATTAAACTACTATGAGCTGTTTTTATTGGTACCATTATATTTGTCCAAACAAACGGACCTTTAGTTGGACCAGGCATTAAAATGAACAAGAAACTGAAGAAAACTAGGGTGGGCGAAGAATTTTTTACACCTTTTTTGGTCTTTTTTTTTGTCTTCGTCTGATTATCTGGTTTCTGCTTTTTTTTTTTTTTTTTTACTTTTTTACATAATGCAAACATTTTGTTCATTTTTACATCAGAATATTTGTGGTTTTTCTAATATATGGGGCTGTTTTTGGACCTCTACTACAGGTTTACTACTGGTTTTTACCAGATGATGCAGGTTCATTTAAATCAGTCTGACCTCTGTGACCTCTGAGCTTCTGTATGGAACAGGAAACTGGGCTGCACATAAAACCTGTTTACATTCATTTTATCGACTGCTCACACTTACTCCCTGCACTATATTTATTTTTTTATTTAGTACAGCGTAGACTTCATCCAACTATTCCCTGTTTACACTTATATAAAATTACACAAATGGACAGAGGCAGGAGGTCGATGAGGGCAGCTTTTCTCTGGGTTTATAATTAGTTCAACAGTGTGTACAAGTACGACCTACAACTCACACACGTGTATTCACTCATATACCAACCAGAAGGCACATAAATTATATATATATATATATATATATATATATATATATATATATATATATACATACATACATACATACATACATACGTATACGCCTCCATTTCATTGGGTTCATTTTCCTGTTTACCTTCTTACAAAAGCTCATTAAAACTGTAACTGTACTACACAAAAGGAGAATAAAAATCAACTATTTCCATCACAAATAAACAAGTCAACATGAAACACTGATGGAGTCAAACACGCCTGCTCACACTGGGGTCATTAATGGGTTTTTGATTATTATTTAATTACATATAAGCCATTGCATCCCTATTTTGTGTCCATTTAGGACCCCAAACGTCCCCTTCAATGCCTTAAAAATAATTATTAAAAGACATTTGTTTCCGTTTTGCTCAAAGACAATACAGTGAAGCTACAAGAAGGTCAATATATCAAATATTTAACCTGAAATGTTCAATGTTAAGAAAAATATTAAATTATTTGGATGTTATTGAATGCAATACAAATCCAAAAACAGTGGGATGGGGGCAACAAAGAGATGGAAAAGAAAGTAGAGGAATATTTCGCAAGTAATTTTTATGACTCAGTCTGAAAAGAGGATCTCAGGAGTAAAAGACGGGTAGAGGTTGAACGTCTGAAAAAACTGTCAGAAAAACTCAGAATAATGCTCCTCAAAGTAAAACTGCAAAGACTTTAAACATGTCATCATCTGCAGAACATAATATAATGAATAATTCTGAGAATCTGGAGAAATCTGCGCAAAAGGGACGAGGATGGACATTAATACTGAATGTCCATGATCTTCAGGTCCTCAGGCTGCACTGCATTAAAACCAGACATGATTCTGTTGGAAATCGCTGCATGGGTTCAAGAACAGTTCCACAAATGTAGGTTAAAACTGCATCATGTACAGAAAAATAGTTCCAGTGTCCCTGTACGTCAGGTTCTGTTCTGTGTTCCAGTCCTGGTTCTGTTCTATGTTCCAGTCCAGGTTCTGTTCTATGTTCCAGTCCTGGTTCTGTTCTATGTTCCAGTCCTGTGGTCTGGATGCACATCAATCTAACTATAGAAGTGGGCGGGACTTTCACTGGAGGAGAATTCAACTCATCCAATCACAGTCCATATATGACTTCTATCAGTGACCAGTAGGAACTAGACTGATATCTGGAACCATTTACACAATATAAACCATGAAAATATGAACCAGTAGACGGAAAGGAACATTTTTAATATTTCAAAAATTCCTCAAAAATTCTAAAATTTTAACCTCTGTGCTTCACAAGGAGAAAACTAGACACAACATGAGTGATAATGTGAAGATATTTTTATAAGATTTGGCAGCCATTTTTGGACCATATGGTTCAAACCAATAAAGACCTTGACCAGGGAAGTGGTCCAGAACATGCCATTCTGCTCATTTTTTAGCAATCTGTGCCAGTTTACTAGTGATGCAATGTCATGTACCTGATCATCTTGAGTTGGACGCCCTACCTTATTTTACTTTATTTTATTCATGAACTTTTTTTTTTTTTAACCTCCTTTTTGGTATTTAGGATCTTCTCTGAAACTGGGTTTATTTTAGTATCTGTCACTTTTCCATCTTTTTTAGACCTAATAATTAACCCTTTCATGCATAGTGGTCACTACAGCGGACAGCTGTTCAAAGGGGTTCTCTTGAATATTCATGGATTTTGTTGTTGTAGTTCCATATCAGCCAACACAGTGGACACTTATACATCATCCCATACACTGACATTCATACCATTACTGTAACTGTGCTGTTCTAGATAAACCTGATCTGCAGTAACACGTTTGAGTGTAAAAAAAAAAAAAATTGCTAATTGTTATTAGACTGTAATAGATAGTGGTTTTTTTAAATAAAAAGTTTTTTGTTTTTTGTTTTTTTCTTTTTTTTTTGCATATTAGTTCCATGCAGGTATGTTAAAATCTGAGAAAACATCAGATTAGCAGCATTTTAATTTCATAGTTTTTGCACAGTATATCAGTAAATACATGTTTCTTTCCTTCTAAAATTAAACACATGGTGTCCAGCTGAGTGGACATTTTTGCAACTTCATGAAAAATATGTTCATAAAAATCAATCAAATATTTTATTTTTATGCCTGAAGAGGAATAAAAAAAATCTTGATTAAGGTTCTTGTAATTCATGCATGAAAAGGTTAAAGGTAAATGTAGACATATATCCCCCCAGGATGGACCTAATGATGACCTCAGATAAATGCACAAAAAATTATCCTCTTGCTTTGATCCATCCCATAATTAATGAATTTTTACTCAAATATGGGGTCCAAAAATAGGACCCAAATATGGACATTAAATCTCCCTAGGTGTCAGTGCATTAGATGTGTAAACGTGTGTAAATGCTCTTCTATAGACTCTAAATAAAGACACTGTGTTAAACTTGTCGATCCTAGTGGTTTTTCTAATCCACACGTGGGTATTTCATCAGTCTCAGTCTCATTCCCTGTTTGGTGTGAAATCCATTGTGTCCACTGGTGTTACATACAGAACCGGAACATTCAAACACAAATAAATCATGAATGATTTTCCAACAGTAGCCATTTTTGTGAAACACTGTGCCTTGAATAGTTACTTCGATTCCCAAAATGTAGCTGTGAGAGAATAAAGAGATATTCAAAAAATAGGAGCACGCAAGTTTTGTGTCCTTTTGACCGTGTTACATAAGGATTTTTGTCTAAAAATAATATAAAAATGTTTATCTGAAAAATAGATTCTCTTTAAGAGAAAAAAAAACTCTTTATCCTATTATTTTTTATCCTATTAGCTGATGAGCTCATATGTGAACATGATCCAGAAACCTGCATTAGTCAAGAAGAAAAATACAACCACAATAATTGCAAAACTAATTATTCGACAAATCATGTAGCCCAAGTAAACAACATCATCTTCATGTTTTTTGTGCTATTTTTAGGAAAAGGTATTGTGGTGTTCGTTTTATTATTATTATTATAACCTTTGGAAAAATAGTTCATTAAGATGATAAAATCTCTTTTTCCAGAGTGTCCTGGCCAAGACAACAGCAAAAGCAGAAGTTACATAAAATGGAAATCACAGCCGAACATCCACACTAAAATACATAAAGACAATGGAAGTCAGTACTAAAAACAAACTTAAAACCGATAAGAACATACATATAAAACATTACCATTATTTAAAAGGTACTAAAAGTGTAACAACAATGTTCCTTAAAAGCATCTCAAAGTCAAACCCAATTCAGTCAATTAGAAAAAACATCTACACCCACATGTGTCCTTCTACCATTGATTTAAAATGACTTTGAATGGATTAAAACAGATTAATTCCTTTAGTTTGATGGTGTATTCGATATATTTGTACGGTTCCGAACACTTATTCCAGAAAAATACCCTTTAAATACGTGACATATCCCCAAGAGTTATGTGAAACGAGCAGCTGGGCGGTACGTCCTGCGCATTTAAGGAGGAACATAACGTAGTTTGACGGCCATGACAGCAGCCGTCCCACATGCTCTGTAGGACATGAATAAATGAAACTGACTTAAATAGAATGTGAAAAGGAAAAGTGTCTGGGGAAACTGCGCAGAAAAGTATCATGATAAAGACATCACCAGAAGCAATGACAAGCGTCGATCAATCTGAGACCCTCTGTGGAGACACCCAGGCACTTTCCTTCAACGTCTGCAACGTCTCCAGAGTTTTTCCACCACGAGTGTTTTTAAATCATCTGTTGACTTTAAAAGCACAAAAACAAATGCGCCGCCACACTTCCAGGTCCCTCTAAGGAAGGATTCTGTAAGTTATAATGGAGCTATTGAGAAGACAATGGTGGAGAACAGTTAAGGATAAATGCAGAGGTAAGTGACAAATTAAAGGAAAAATATACAGAAACATTTTAATAAAGTTTTGTCTGTGGGGAAACTAAAACGGATGCACACATCTGTACAAATATATTCAATTCTTAAAGAGGTTCTATGTAGTAGTTGATATTCCAGACTCTAACCAGTAGGGGTCAGTTTGGTACCAGAACACACTTAGTTCTACCAAAACCACCAAAGAACCAACCCTATGTTTCCACAAACTGAACCAGACACTGAATAAAAGATAAAGATCAGAGTTTCGACACATCTGTGTTATGGAATAATGAGGCTTTCATCAAAAACTAAAACTCCTAGACGCTTATTTTAACAGTCTCTCAAATTAACACTGTCTTATAATCTGCATCAGCTGATAGTTTACATTACAGCTCTGTTAGTTTAGCTCTGTTTGTAGACAAATAAAAGATACAGTAAAAAAAAAAAAAACAAATAAACTCTGTTCTATACAATTTAGACACTTAAACTAGACTAAAGCGTGGTAAAACCAACTAAAAGATGGTTTAAAGAGAGTAAAAGTTCATAAAACTAACATAAAAGACAGTAAAACTAAACTAAAATTTGTTAAAACAGACTAAAATTTGGTAAAACAAGTCTAAAAGATTGTAAAAACCAAATTATTTGATGGTTAAACCAGATTTAAAGATGATTAAACTAGACTAATGTATAATAAACCAAACTAAGAGACAGTTTGAATGGATGAGAGTTTACATTATAGCCGTGTTAGCTTAGCTCTGTTAGCTTAGCTCTGTTTTTAGACAAATAACAGCCGCAGTAAAAAAAAAAAAATAATAATAATAATAATAACCTACTTTCTATACGGTTTAGACGCTTAAACTAGACTAAAGTGTGGTAAAAACCAAACTAAAAGATGGTTTAAACAGAGTAAAAGTTCATAAAACTAACATAAAAGACAGTAAAACTAAACGAAAATTTGGTAAAACAACTCGAAAAGATTGTAAACCCAAACAATTTGATGGTTAAACCAGACTGAGCTAATTGTTGTACAAAATTATTATTTACAGTCAGAGCAGGAAAAAAAAAATTCAGAAATGTAGAGGAAGAACATTTAAAATCATAGTCATGGATAAAAAAAAAAACTAAACAAAAAACTTCAACCAAAAAATATTTTTAATTTAAAAGAAAAAACAACCTTTTCAATCAAAGAAAAAAAAGAGTTCAAATGCAATTTTTTGGATTTCAGTGTTTTTTATTTTTATTTTTTTACAAACACTTTTTTTTTGACTGAAAAGGTTGTTTTTTCTTTTAAATTAAAAATATTTTTTGGTTGAAGTTTGGTTTTTTTGGGGTTTTTTTTTGAGTGAATACAATATTTGAGCAACTGTTAATTTTTTTTTGTTGTTGTTAAAGCAATAAAGACACAAATCTACCTCCATAATTTTCATCATGTCCACATATTTTCATCCACATAGTGAAGATGTGACATAAAACATGGTTTACGCTGTAAAAGTTTATAAAACTAACATAAAAGACAGTAAAACAAAACTAAAATTTGGTAAAATAAGTCTAAAAGATTGTAAAATCAAACAGTTTGATGGTTAAACTGGACTTGGCTAGTTGTTGTAGAAAATAATTATTTACAGTCAGAGCAGGAAAAAAAATTTTAAATTTAGAGGAAGAACATTTAAAATCATAGTCATGGAAAAAAAAAAAAACTAAACAAAAAACTTCACTTCAATCAAAAAATATTTTCAATTTAAAAGAAAAAAAAAGTTCAAAGAAAAAAAAGTTCAAATGCAATTTTTTGGATCTCAAATAATTTTTTTTTGCATTCAAACACTTTTTTCTTTGATTGAAAAGTTTTTTTTGATTGAAGCAAAGTTTTTTTTTGATTGAAACTTTTTTTTTTTTTTGATTGAAGTGAAGTTAGGTTTTTTTTTGTTTTTTGTTTTTTTGATTGAATACAATGTTTGAGCAAATGTTAAAATATTTTTTTTGGTTAAAGCAATAAAGACACAAATCTACCTCCACAGTTTTCATCATGTCCACATACTTTCGTCCACATAGCACAATTTTGACATCGAACACACAAACTTTTCGTTTTCACTTAACGTGTCGGTCCAAACCCAGACCCTTCCCTCCGTTGTGCAGAACAGCGTATATTGGTCCCAGCTCGTGCTCTCGGCTGCAGTCAAATGCGGCCGTTAACATTCATGTATGCAGATTGGGACTTGACTCTATCGCAGGTACTATGGCACCAAATCAGTGGAAGCCATCCTTCAGCCCCGCCGATGCATTCATAAAAAAACATGAAATCACAAGCAGATACTTCACACACATTTGCCTTTGTCCTGCTTTACATGCAGACCACACGCAAAAACAAAGATTAGACACACACACACACACAAACACACATACAGGAGGTAAGACACGGTAAACAACCACCTCAGCACCAGCGCCTGCAATTTATGCATGAAGAGTATGCACCGAGGACGACGACCACGCAGCCATTTCCTTTGATATACACACACACACACACACACAAGCACACACACTCTGAATCTGAAGCATGTGGCCGTTGTGGAAAACCATCAGGAGTTGAATTACAATGTGGTGATTGAGACATCGCACAGAAAAAAGGAAAAAGTGGAAGCAGAGAGCGGCCTCCGAACACACGGCGGAGCGTCGGATGCTTGGGCTTCTTCCATTCGCAGTTCGCAGAGCAGATGGCGACAGATGTGTGTGTATATGATTATAGGCAAAGATCAATCGGAGGAGGATACAATGAAAATGAAAAACAACACACCCCCGAGGGCACCCCGACACTCAGCGATGACAAAAGACCCATCTGCAGTCGGGGAACACGCTTCTGCCATTTTTAAAGCACAACGCACCCAAATGTTACGACAAACTGAAGTTTAATGTAGCGACATAAGCTGCAGTTTTAGCTGGGTTACCGTGGTAACGATGAACAACACTATACGTCCACATAACAGCTAAAAGCTCCACAAAACCAATTTCAAGAAAACAGAACGTAATCGAAACAACAAGCACTTAAATGGTGTCGATAATTCAACTAAAATGTCGTTTTCCAATCTCGGTCACTGCAGGTGTGTGTGTGCGTTGTATTTTTTTTTTTGTGAAACTGTCATTTGTAGAAACTTACAAGACTAACAGCAAAACAAAACTTACACAATAAAAGCTCTGTGAAGCTATGAGTGATTTTTGTGCACTGAAACACTAGAGGGCTTTTATTTTGAAATATTTGAAAAGTGTTGCATTTATTAAAAAAAAAACAAAAAAACGCACAAACAGGAGCAGATCTAAGTTTTGTTCTTATTAAACAGCGGAAATTGGAAATAAAGACCCTAAATACAAGCCCAATATCGTAGCCTCTTACTAATTTTTGGTTGATTTTGTAATTTGTATTAAGTTTCTTGATGATTTGATTTTTTTTTTTCAAATTCTTTATCTACATGTTTTATTTGAGCAACAGGTACTTAAATGTCTAAATATGAGCATCAGTCTAACAATCTGAGACCAGTGTCTGTCAGGAATAATTTGATAAAACAGGACAATAAGGCAAACTTTGTGGTGCTAAGCTAACAGCGCTAAGCTAACACTAGATATAACAGGACAAGGACTATTTCTATTGATAAAATTCACCAAACGAGACAAAGAAAAAAAAATAAAGGTCACATTATGAAGAGATATTTTACACATTTTTGATACTTTATAATCATTTTCTTAATTAATTTGTTCAAAGTCTTGATTATCTCCATATTTTGTTAATTTTTGCTCCATTGTCTTGATCATTATGTAAATTTTTGTAAATTTTCTTACATATTTCCAGATGTATGTTGATTTTTTTTCAGCTTTTTATTTTTAATTAATGTTCTTGGTGATTTGATTCTTTTTTTTTTTTCATTTTTACACTTAATCTATTAATTTTCTCAGTGATTTTATTCACTTTCTTCTTCATTGTAGTCTTTTACAATTTCTTTGTTAATTATTCTTGATTTCCCATTGTCCTTTTTTATTAATACGTTGGCAATGCTGTGAAGTTTTATAATTTTTTAAAATCATTTTATTCATTTCTCGTTCATATTTTGTCATTTTGTTCATTTTCTCCGTTATATTTTCAAATTCTTGCGCTAAGCTAACAAAGCTAAGCTAACACGACAGATCCAACTGTACAGATAAAACTCACTGAACGAGACAAGGAAGAACAAAAATAAAGATTTTGTTACGAAAACACGATGATGAATTTTGTCTTATTTTTGCATTTTTTTTAATCATTACTTGGTTTTATACGAATGAATCTTCTGTTATTGATGCTAATCCACTGGTTTGTGTTACCCTGAAATGATTTAGACTGGAAACAAACGGACCAAAGTTGAACAGATTTAACAAACTTCACTAATAACATTAATCTGATTAAAACAGAAACGACTTTTACGTCCAAAATGGCGCAACTGCAGACGTATGTTAATGATGTAATACCACTGATGGCCTCTAGATGCTGCTCCACAAACACCTCGGCTCCAACAGACCAACACTGAACTTCCTTTTTTTTTTTCAAATCTTGAACCCGATAACAAATGAAGCGGCGGTTCTTCACAGCGTTCCTCCGTTAATAAGATCTCAGGGTGAACAGAAGCTTTGATATCTGCGGTATCGGACTGTGATTGACAGGCACGTACGGCGGCTCGCTCTCCTGCAGAGTCCGACTTCCTGAGCTGCTGTTTATTTAATAAGACGCTGGTTTTCCAGACAGACAGATCCACTGTAGAGGTGCTTGAGAAGTCCAACAAAACACCCGAAAATTACTGTGTTTGTGCAGTTCAGGATTAAGTTCACCGAGTCCGTAAACTAGCATTAGCATTAGCTCCACCGTTAGCCTTCATACTCCTGCAGCTCCACCCCTTTTAGATTCATATTCAAATTTGTTTGTCATTGCAGCAAATGAAATACACAGAAACGAAACACTGTATTCAGGTTCCGATAGTAGATACTGTAAAATACTAATAAAAATACTAAAATACTGATACAAAAAAAATATCTATAAAAAAATAAGTAAATCAAAAAAAGTCCAAAAATGGCAGATGGAAAATTAAAAACTACTGGCTTCAGTAATCTAGATTTTAGATTAGATAAATGTTATAATCCCTCCAGGAAATTAAGGTTCTAATCGTAGCAAAATATTGTATGTACAGATGTAATAATTAGAAGATAAAAAGAAAAATAACAATAACTATAAAAACAGTAGTAAAAAAAAAGAGATTGCAGATAAAAAAAGAAATAATAAATAATAATGATAATAGATAATTACAGAAACAACAATAATAATAATAACAACAACAACAACAATAATAATAATAATAATAATAATAATTGCACACTGAATATTTATCCTGAACTGTAAAGCAGCTAAAAATTCTACTTTCAATTTTTTTCTGATACTTAAAACTCAGCAAAATTAGCATTTGTTTACAATTTTCAGAAAAAGAAATTCAGTTTGACATGTTTGGCAAAGTGAGTTTTCCACAACATTCTCTGGTAATTAGGAAATAATGAAGTTTTATTCTGTGACGTGGTGGAAACGATAATAAAACATGTTTTTTTAAGTGTCTGTACAGCGGAGGCCATTCCTCAGTTAATACAGGAACCAGTTTTCATACAGATTAATATCAGTGAGTATGTTTATAGTCTAGAGTTTTATTTTTACTGTTATTACTATTTTTTTCATATTAATTGTCTTTTAGAATATGTTTATTTTTTTTCCCTTAAACTTTATTCTGTTGCAGCCTCGAACACTGAAATTCCCCGTTATGGGATCAATAAAGTCTAGTCTAGTCTAATATAATTTAATATAGTCTACTTTATTGTAGTCTAGTCTACTCTAGTCTAGTCTAGTCCAGTCCAGTCTAATCTAGTCTAGTCTAGTCTAGTCTAATTTAGCCTAATGTAATCTAGTTACTTTAATGTAATCTAACCTAGTTTAATCTAATCTACTCTAATGTAATCTAATCTACTCTAATCTAGTCTAATGTAATCTGGTCTCATATAATATAATCTAGTCTATCCTAATCTAATCTAATCTAATCTAATCTAATCTAGTCTAATCAAATGTAATCTAATCTAATATAGTTTAGTCTAACGTACTATTAACACCAGTGGGTGAACCGTCCAGATCTATAACCACAGATCTATAAGCCTACGTTTACAACCACAGATCTATAATCACAGATAAATTAAGACTAAATAAGTTAAGACAGGATAAATTAAGACTGAATAAGTTAAATTAAGATAAGACCGAATAAGTTAAGATAAGATAAGACCTGGATAAGTTAAGATAAGACAGAATAAGTTAAGATAAGATAAGATCGAATAAGTGAAGATAAGATAAGACTGGATAAGTTAAGATAAGACCGAATAAGACAAGACCGAATAAGTTAAGATAAGACAGGATAAGTTAAGATTAGACAGGATAAGTTAAGATAAGCCTGAATAAGTTAAGATAAAACAGGATAAGTTAAGATAAGACAGGATAAGATAAGATAAGATAAGATAAGATAAGATAAGATAAGATAAGATAAGATAAGATAAGATAAGATAACACAGGATAAGATAGGTTAAAATAAGACAGGATAATTTAAATTAAGACAAGATAAGATAAGATAAATTAAGGTAAGAGAAGACAAGATGGGATAAATTAAGATAAGACAGAATAAGGAGGCCCTTTAACCACCAAAAACACTTAATATGTAAAGAAAGGTAATAATGTCACAAAGTTTTGAGATAAGAGAAGACAGGATAAGTTAAATTAAGATAAGATAACATAAGATAAGACAGGATACATTAAGATAAGACAGGATAAGTTAAGTCAAGATAAGACAAGATAAGACAGGATAAATTAAGATGAGATAAAACACAATAAGATAAGATAAGACAGGATAAATTAAGGTAAAATGGAATAAAATAAGTTAAATTAAGACAGAATAAATTCAATTAAGATAAGACAAGATAAGACAGGATAAGTCTAGTTAAGATAAGACAGGATAAGTTAAGTCAAGAAAAGATAAGATAAGACAGGATAGGGTAAGACGAGATAAGATAATACAGGATAAGTTAAGAAAAGATAACAGAGGATAAGTTAAGAGAAGATACAATAAGACAAGATAATGTAAGACAGGATAGATGAAGTTAAGATGAGATAAGACAGGATAAGTTAAGACAAGATAAGACAAGATGATATAAAACAGGATAAATTAAGTCAAGATAAGTTAAGACAGGATAAGTTAAGATAAGACAGAATAAGTTAAGATAAGACAGGATAAGTTAAATTAAGATGATATAAGACATTATTGATCTCGTATTGGGGAAATTACAGTTGACAGCAGCAAACATAAAACTAAAAAGTGTAGGAAAGAGAAAACAGAAAATATAAAGAAAAAAAAATAATATAAAAAAGTACTTACATAAAATAGGATTTATATTATATATTATATTACATTACTGTATATACAGTTGTGTTCATGCTGGGTCAAAAACTACAGTGGAAACCCTTCTTTTTTACCGGTACAATGTAAATATTCAGTGAATCCAACCTTTAAACTTGTATATCATTGGCTGGTGTCAGTGTCAGGTCGTTAGCATCGTCCTTATTTTAACTCCAGATGTTATTCCTGACTGAATCCAGCCTCCACCTCCTGACCGAACACCAGGCCAGAGCCAAGTGGAGCTGGAGAAAATGCATTTTTCCAGACACTGCTCCTATTAAAGTGGTATTGAATGCAGCTGAGCCCTGGTGTGTGGACTCGGTGGGAGGTTGATAGGTTTTACAACAAGAGTAATTAAAGTGAGTGACAGCCAGAGCAGGCCAGACGACACCCCATGTCAGGCTGTTGGGATAAATATTGAATTCTGTTAAAAGCTTACTTTGCTGTCTGTCATGGGGGGGGGGGGGGGTTAATAGGAATTTAGTGGTAAAGACTGTCAGCGTCTGTGTTGAACTTCCTCTGGTGAGATGCTCAACACTTCAAACGTCTTCAACATCGACGACAAACACCCCCGATCTGCTGAGCTGGACAGTCCTTCTGTTCATTTTCTGCATTACCCCTCCACTAGCCCAGTGAGCTTATTATGCACACTTTACACTTCAGGTTATTACAGGTCATGTTGTTTTTCGCCATTTGTTTTACATCAGAATTCAAAAAGTTGTTCATTTTTGCATAATTTTAAAATTCTGACCCAGCCACTAAAATCAGTAAATGGTAAACACAAAGTGACACTTGCATACTACACCAAAGTGAGTACAAAATACACACTGACACATTTTAGCACTTAACATCTGACCTAAAATGAAGAAAAAAAAGTATATTATCCAATGTGGGGGTTTATCATCCACATATGCCAGGATGAAAAAATGAAAAAATACTAACTAATCCAATTTTTATGTGGACTATTTGGAAAAACAAAACTTTTTTTTTTTTTAATAATATGGTTAGTTTACATTACAAACATGGCATTTAAAGGGTTAAAAATATGACAATTATTGAGAATTTAGTATTTAGCATTTTTGTCCAGCATTGTCTTCATCATCATCTTCGTTAGTATAGTTAGGAATTTTCTCAAGCATCTTCTGACGAAACCCCTTTTAATCTAATTTAGTCTAATCTAATCTAGTCCAATCTAATCTAATCTAATGTAGTCTAATCTAATCTAATCTAATTTATTCTAGTCTAATCTAATCTAGTCTAGTCTAGTCTACTCTAATCTAGTCCAATCTAATCTAATTTTATGTAATCTAATCTAATAGTGTAGTCTAGTCTAATCTGAGTCTAATCTAATCTAATGTAGTGTAATTTATTATAGTCTAATCTAATCTAATCTAGTGTAGTCTAATCTAATTTAGTCTAACCTACTCTAGTCCAATCTAATTCAATATAACAATCTAATATAGTGTAGTCTAGTCTAATCTAATCTAGTCTAATTTATTCTAATCTAATCTAATCTAGTGTAGTCTAATCTAATTTAGTCTAATCTAATCTGGTCCAATCTAATCTAATCTAATCTAATGTAGTCTAGTCTAATGTAATCTAGTCTAAAATAATATAATCTAGTCTAATTTATTCTAGTCTAGTCTAATCTACTCTAGTCTAATCCAGTCCAATCTAATGTAATGCAATCTAATCTAATCTAGTGTAGTCTAGTCTAATCTAATCTAGTCAAATCTAATCTAATCTAATATAGTGCAGTCTAGTCTAATCTAGTCTAATTTATTCTAGTCTAATCTAATCTAGTCTAGTCTAATCTAGTCCAATCTAATCTAATCTAATCTAATCTAATATAGTGTAGTCTAGTCTAATCTAATCTAATATAGTCTAATTTATTCTAGTCTAATCTAATCTAGACTAGTGTAGTCTAATCTGGTCCAATCTAATCTAATCTAATCTAATCTAGTGTAGTGTAGTCTAATGTAATCTAATCTAATCTAATCTAGTACAGTCTAATCTAATCTAGTCTAATCTAAACTAATCTAGTCCAATCTAATTTAATATATCCTAATCCAATGTTTCTAAAGTTTTTGTTCATTTTTGTACATTTTTTGTTCCTATTATTGCTTAAATTGATCTTATGTTTTTTTTAGTGTATTTCTCTTCATTTTGCTCACGTTTCACAAATTTTTGTTCGTTTTTGTCCTAGTTTTGTTCTTGATATTCTTTATTGTGTTCATTTTTGTCCTAGTTTCGTTCTTGAAATTCTTTATTGTGTTCATTTTTGTCCTAGTTTCGTTCTTGATATTCTTTATTGTGTTCATATTTGTTCATTTTTCTGTTGATTGTGTTCATGTTCAGGTGATGCAGACGCTCCAGAGCCATGACCAAAGTGGAACTGAAGCTGTTGTGAGACGTTCTTCCACCAAAACCACCTGGAAAAAGGAGTTTAAAGACTGAAAAACTCCACGGTGTTGCTTGAAGAACAGACATTAAAGGGAAATGTTCTTTTTTAATGAAGGTTTTAGGAGTGTTTGAGCTGATTTGAGGATGTAAGCGATAATAAGGTCGCGAAAAATAAACCAAAAACACTTTGGACCATCTCGGATAAACCGCTAACACATGACTTTGACTTTTCATCATTTCATTGATTATTTTTCTGCATTTATATCCACGACTGAAAAGACGATAAAGACAAAGCATGCATATTAATAATTCACTCCGGTTGCTCTGCCGTCACACTGGTTAAAAACAAAAAGCGGAAAATCTTACACTTGACGTCTGCATTCAAAGACTTTTTCCCTAAACGACGTGAAAGGAAATGAGAAGCAAAGAGAGAGAGAACGAGAAACTTCCATAAATACATGAAAGAGAAGCCGTGCTCCCAGTGTAGCCCAGTGTAATCATAGATTATTAACATTTATATTGAAAGATGAAGCCCCATTAGAAAGCAGCTGGTGAATTACATTTGGTTAAGGCTTGAGTGTGTGTGTGTTTGTGTGTGTTTGTGTGTGTGTGTTTAGGGCGGGAAAAAAAAAAGATGGTTTATTGCAACATGGCGGACGTAGCTCATTTTAGCGAGTCAATATCTGCACCCGAGGGTAATTTACACAGAACTATTTATGAGCTGGAATTCAGCGTCTCTGTGCAGTTGTTAGCGTCAACGGAGGAAACTGTTGCTGGAACAAAGACGTCAGGTTGTGCGCCTGTTGTGTGTCTGTTGTGTGTCTGTTGTGTGTGTTCCAGGGGTGTAGAATTGCATAGGGACACGTTCCTACCAGTATCCACCCACTACAGTGTACTCCCTATCAGTCCAACCGCTGTCTGTAGTGTTTAGTTAATGATTCTGGCACACAAAGGGTTAACAGTCAGTATCTGCTAGAAGTCCCGCCTCTAACGTAGATATTGCTCTCCGATTGGCTCTTTGGTTTTGCTATTGTACATGTGTTTGGCCGTCCCCGCTGTCACTCCATCTACTTGTAAAAGGAACCTGCGAGTTGGAGCGCTAATGTAAGTTTTCAATCTGTTTGTATTTGTTCTGTCTGAGTCACATCAGCTAGACCATGGGTGTCAAACTCATTTTAGTTCCGGGGCCACATTCAGCCCAATATGATCTCAAGTGGGCCGGACCAGTAAAATAATAACAGCGGAAAAAGCTAAATTATAATATGATAATGTTTACATCTACAAGATTTCCTTAAAAATCTGAAAAACATGAACAACTTGAAATATCTTCGGAAAAACAAGGGCAATTTTAGCAATATTCTGCCTCACTTTATCATTTACACATGTGCATCACAACTTACATTACAATTACACAAAACATTTAGTAACAGGCACAATATTGGTCCAATTACATTTACTTCTCTCAAGACATTTCAAATTGTTCATATTTGTTCAGGTTGTTCACATTTTTTATTTGTTAATATCAACATTTTCATGTAATTTTACTTTTTACATTAAAACAAAGATCAAATCTGCAGTTGTCATTATTTATAGGTTATTATGATAGTATTTCACTGCTCTGACCCAATTGAGATTTAATTGGTCTGTGTGTGGAACCTGAATTAAAATGATTTTTACACCACTGATTGATAATTTCTTCAGTGTAATATTTGCTTTTCACAAATTCATCCTACGGGCCGGACTGGACCTTTTGGCGGGCCGGATTTGGCCCCCGGGCCGCATGTTTGACACCTGTGAGCTAGACGGATTTGAATATCAGTGATGTCATTTACATGTGCATTTGGACATGTGTGTGTTTGCATGTGTGTGTGTGTGTGTGTGTGTGTGCTCAGTAATTAGGATGTAAAAGATGTCAAAGAAAATAAAACTGGTCATAAGACACTTCTATAGGAGTCACAGTGTGAGTTAGTTCAAGGGTTTAGAACTGCAGAGGCTCAACACAGACACTGAATAAAAGACAATGTTTAATGACAAACACATACAATTTTTAAAAGTTACTTTACTTATTACCTCTGCCAGGAGGTACTGTGATCGCTTTGCTTTGTGTGCGTGTTTGTTTGTTTGATTGTTAGCAAGATAACTCAAAAAGTTATGGACGAATTTTCATGAAATTTTCAGGAAATGTTGATACTGGCACAAAGAAGAAATGATTACATTTTGGTGGTGATTGTCCCCCCCCACCCCCCTAGGCCCAGTATCAACATTTCCTGAAAATTTCATGAAAATCCGTCCATAACTTTTTGAGTTATCTTGCTAACAAACAAACAAACAAACACGCACGGGAGGGAGATCTGTCTTGGCGGAGGTCTACGCTCTCCAAGTGCTTTTCTTGTTATTTTCACTAGCAGCATTGTACCCGTGGCTAAAACGCCCTCCTGTGGTGCAACATCGATCGGACACGGACGGGCCAGACACGGAACGTGCATTATAGTAGGACTAGCGGCATTGTACCCGTGGTGCCATTGTACAATAGCGCCCTCCTGTGCTACAACAGCAGCATTGCACCCGTACATCCTCCCGTGGTGCAACATCCAGACAAACATCCGCGTCGGACACGCATCAGACACAGAACATCCATTATAGTAGGATGTATTTCTATGGAAGAGCAGCTGTTTAAAAAACACAAAGAAAATTTGTAGGGAAAATACAGTAAAGACTCAGATTGTAAATGTGATTTTATCCAAACGTTGGGGAATAAATAACAACAATAATAATAATTGAAAGTAAAAGCCTTTTTTTGCTCAGGCCATAACTGGACCTTCAAACTGTATGAACAGTGTGTCCAGAATCTGATCATATGACATGAACCATATTTATGTCAGGAGACAGAGAGGAGAGAGGAGGAGGAGGAGGAGGAAGAGAAGGAGAAGAAAGAGGAGGTAGAGGAGGAGGAGAAGGAGGAGGAAGAGAAGGAGAAGGTAGAGGAGGAGGAGAAAGAGAAGGTAGAGGAGGAGAAGAAGGAGGAGGTAGAGGAGGAGAAGAAAGAGAAGGTAGAGGAGGAGAAGGAGGAGGAGAAGGGGGAGGAGAAGGGGGAGGAGGTAGAGGAGGAGCAGAAGTAGAGGCTGTAAATTCACAGTTGGTTCAATAATACTGCATGTTTGTCAGTAGAATAACTGCAGAATGCATTACATTCTTGTATTGTCTTTAAATATTCACATATTCTTTATAAACATGTTAATTAATTGTTTTTTTCTGATTAGAATTGCTTGCTTGTTTGATCAGCTCGACATGATGTGAAACTATGATCTCAAATGCAGTTAAACCCCATTATGTTTGTGGCGTGCTGCCTTGGAGCCCTTTGGCGTCTCCTCCAGTGTCGGACTCACACCTCCTCCCTCGGTGTGTTCGTCCAGGGCCTTGGCCACGCCCCCTCTCCTCTGTGTGTTGTCGTATTTGTGTATTTTTTGTCGTTAGATCGTCTCCGGTGACGCCCTCATTGATCTCCACCCAGAGCTGCTTTAATTGTAAAGTCCTTTTACAGGAAGACCATCGATCCGAGCTGAAGTGGCCTCGTCCGGCTCACATCTGCTTCTCAAAAACACAAACGGCCACTTTCCAGAACCGCTCCAGTGTAATCAGAGTATCAGCTGGTATCCTCTGACCACTAAAATTGATTAGTAACTTTAATTAAATGAAGCCTTAATTCAGATCCTTTACTATTCCTGTTACATGAAGCCACACACTGGAATGAACCTGATAGTTCTGCATTATTTATTAGTTTTTCTGTTGTTTTTACTCTAGTTTTAATTACTTTTTATAGTGGAGTCTTATTAGTTTCATTAGTTCACTGGTCGATGGGACATGAGCTATTATTATTCTGACCAAACTACTGGTCGGATTCAATTTAATTTTATATGTAGCTTTGTTGAGACAATGTCGACAAAGTTTGGTCAAAGTTTTAAGAAACATTTATTTTTAAAAATTTTGGAAAATTTTTTGAAATATTAAAAATGTGCTTTTACCTGTAATGGGTCATATTTTGATGCTTAGTTACAGATATCAATATAGTTCCTATTGATCACTAATAGAACTTATATATGGACTTTCATTTGGTTCCATGACCTTTGACCCTTGAAGGGTCAAACTCAAGGTCATCAATGTCTAGATTTCAACAATCTTCTCTGAAACTACTGGTTGGATTCTTAAAAAAAAAAAAAAAAAACATCTTCCTTGGGAAAATGTCTACAAAGTTTGTTCAGAGTTTTGAGGAATTTAGCTTTTTGATTTTTTGACACATTTTTTAAATATTAAAAATGTCTCTTTCCTTCTACTGGTCCATATTCTGATGGTTTAGAACATGTCAGTGGTTCCAGATCTCAGTCTAGTTCCTATTGGTCACTGATAGAAGTCATATATGGACTGTGATTGGATGAGTTGAGTTCTCCTCCAGTCAAAGTCCCGCCCACTTCTATAGTTAGATTGATCTGCTGTATCCAGACCACAGGACTGGAACACAGAACAGAACCAGGACTGGAACACAGAACAGAACCAGGACTGGGACATAGAACAGAACCAGGACTGGAACACAGAAAAGAACCAGGACTGGCACACAGAACAGAACCAGGACTGGAACATGGAACAGAACCAGGACTGGAACATGGAACAGAACCAGGACTGGAACATAGAACAGAACCAGGACCGGAACATAGAACAGAACTAGGACTGGAACATGGAACATAGAACAGAACCAGGACTGGAACCTAGAACAGAACCAGGACTGGAACCTAGAACAGAACCTGAACAACCTCACACATTCAACTGGGACTGATTCACATAGAACAGACGCTGCCGTACAGGGACACTGGAAGTATTCTTTATTTTTTTTAAATAACACGTGGTATTTATCCGGTAAAATTCATCATGTGGATGGGCTTTTCCTGTGGGTTTGGGTTTTTTCTTACACCTTATGGAGGAAACTCAGCTTCTTGTGTGAGTTTTTCTAATGGACTCGTCTATTGGTGGGATTTTCCCCTGGAGACATGATGTTATCAGCCTCCACTACAAGACTCCCACTTTTATCACAGACACAGAAATATGTAAATGAATCCCAGATGGGATCAGTCTACAACCTGGAGCAGCTGAACAAAGGGATGGTAGATGAGATAACCTGACAGAGATGGAGAAAAGACATGTTCTGGGGGGTCGAACGTAAGACCTGCAGGCCAAAACTGGACCACCAAAGGATGAGACTGGTGGGTCCAGGGTCCGAGTCCTGGGGTGGGGAGGTTCAAGGGGGCCAAGTAAAGCAAAATTAACATTATAAATGCTTCAAATCACATATATCTGTTTTTTTTTATTATCGAACACTAACAAAATGAACCTCACTCATGTGACCAGTTTAATAAGGTTGGACTCAGTTATGACACTGAATCCCATTACATTCAAATAATTTAACATTAGAACCAACAGGATCCAGTAGAGGTATAGGCTGCGGTGCCGTAAAGGGGGGGGGGGGGGGGGCAGCATTTGTGGGGGGCCCACAAAGCAGTAATGGGGGTCCAGTACATACAGGTTAGAAGTTGTGAAAATTTTGTGTAAGATCCGCTGTGTAACAGAGGAATAGAAGCTAGGAGTTGGACACTGAAAGAATGTTAAGTTTCAGTTTCATTTAACACCAGTGGAAGTGACTCTAGTTATAGACCCCACCCCCATGTATATCTACGAGTGAAAGTCATTGAGTTCGTCTGTAGCACTTTGAGTTTGTCTCATTTTTCGATTAAAAGTTTTTGCGCTGGCAAGAGGTGGTTTTTCGGGCGTAGCACAAATGGTATATCACGCAAAACTGCAATGGAAAAATAAGCCTGACGTATTCTGCTACATCTGCGGTGAATACACCATTGTACCTAACAGGAATCAAGTCACAAGTTTCATGAAGTGTGCTTACCAATCTTATTTTGGTATTAATTATTATATTTTGTGAGAAGATCAAATTTTTCAAAATCAAATTAGCAAAAAAACCTGACCTGATTGAGAAAAACAGATGTCATTTTTGGATTTAGCGGTGCAAAATGGTTTTAATTCAGTTGAAAAAACCTAGACAACTTGCAAAAAACATTTTTTTGTAACCCAGCGTTATCGTTAAAGAAAACTAACGAAATGACGAAAACTAGAATTGAAAAAACATTTTCATTAACTGAAATAAATAAACTATAATAATTAACTATAATTAAAAGAAAAAAATGATAACTAAGTGAAACTGTACTGTGAGTTTACAAAACTAACTAAAACAGACAAAAATTATGGATAAAATTCCCTTCGTTTTCGTCTTTGTCAATGTCGGATTGATACAAAATTGATTTATTGCGCTCTAGTAATTTTAGTTAGTACGACACTTTTTGGTCCGTCACTTGTGTTCACTTGTGGTTTCCAGTCGTCTTCTGGTCCCCACTCTACCTGGAAACATGGAGACTAAAGTTGGGAGAAAGCAGCAGAGTCCTGTCTGGGATTTATTTGAATAGGACGACAGAGAAGAAGAGAAAAGAGACGACTAAACTAAAACTAAAATAAAACTAAGCATTTAGAAAATAACAAAAACTAATAAAAAGTAGCAAACCTGCTCTAAAAACAAATTAAAATTAACTGAATTAGAGAAAAAAAAAAGTCCAAACTAAATAAAACTAAACTTGAATGAAAAATCCAGAACTATTAGAACCTTGGTCTGTGGTTCATTTCTTTGTGTATTTGGACTCTAATAGTTCATACAGTTTGAATTTGAACCCTTCAGCTGCTGCAAAACTATCTTTATAATAATAAGAATAAGAATAATGGATTCGATTTTTATATAGCGCGTTTCTATGAACGCATACTCAAAGCGTGCACAGTGGTTCCATTATTCATTCGCTCTCACATTCTCCCTCTGGTGGTGGTAAACTACATCTGTATCCACAGCTGTCCTGGGGCAGACTGACAGAAGCGTGGCAGAGAAGAAGAGAAAAGAGACGAAAAAACTAAAACTAAACTAAAACTAAGCATTTAGAAAATAACAAAACTAATAAAAAGTAGCAAACCTGTTCTAAAACCGAATTAAAACGAACTGAATTAGAGAAAAAAAAAAGTCCAAACTAAAACTAAACTAAAAATCCAAAACTATTAGGACCGTGCTTCCGAGCCCTCTGGTCAAACGTGCACATGTCCGTCTGCTCCGTACATGAGCGCCGTCATCTCCATCCCATTTCCGTTCCGTCGGTGGGCGTCTGACTGGGGTTCTAATAGCCTGGTAAAGAGCCACATTAGCAGGATGTGGCGCCACAAAGCTATGGATTAATACTCTCTGATCCCTCGCCGTCAAACCCATTAAAATGTATGCGGTGGGGTTTTATCTCCGGCGCCACGCTCGCCCGTCGACGCCGCGTGGCGGAGACCGACTTAGGAATTATTGTGACTGTATGAGCGCCTCATTTACTGTGTTTAATGACTCACCAACTCTTGTGTTTTTCTTCCTCCTCCTCCTCCTCTTCGCCTCTCGTCGTCGTCTCTGTGGAAATAAAGATAAGGCACGTCTGTCATTCCTCGGAGCCTGTCAATCATAATTCAGGGCTGAAATTACATTCGCTGTATTTGTGAGGCTCTGGAGGGGAACGCCGGTACCGTCACCACCACCACCTGGAGTTTTCTGTCAGGACCACAGACTCATTTCATTCCCCAGAGGATGAACTCAAGTCCAGTATTTTCTCTAAAACAGTCGACTCATGTCCAGAACTGAAGTAAGAGTGAAAAAAATAAACTCCATAAAATAAAAAATACACTTAAATATGCTTAAATATCCTACAATACACCCAAAAATACACTTAAATATGCTTAAATATCCTACAATACACCCAAAAATACACTTAAATATGCTTAAATATCCTACAATACACCCAAAAATACACTTAATTATGCTCAAAAATCCTACAATACGCGCAAAAACACTTAAATATGCTTAAATATCATACAACACACGCAAAAATACACTTAATTATGCTTAAATATCCTATAATACACGCAAAAATACACTTAATGCTCAAAAATCCTACAATACACACAAAAATACACTTAATTATGCTTAAATATCCTACAATACACGCAAAAATACACTTAAATATGCTTTAATATCCTACAATACACCCAAAAATACACTTAAATATGCTTAAATATCCTACAATACACGCAAAAATACACTTAATTATGCTCAAAAATCCTACAATACGAGCAAAAATACACTTGAATACACTTAAATATCCTACAATACACGCAAAAATACACTTAATTATGCTTAAATATCCTATAATACACGCAAAAATACACTTAATAATGCTCAAAAATCCTACAATACACACAAAAATACACTTAATTATGCTCAAAAATCCTACAATACGAGCAAAAATACACTTAATTATGCTCAAAAATCCTACAATACGAGCAAAAATACACTTGAATACACTTAAATATCCTACAATACACGCAAAAATACACTTAATTATGCTAAAAAATCCTACAATATGCGCAAAAACACTTAAATATGCTTAAATATCATACAACATGCAAAAATACACTTAATTATGCTTAAATATTCTACAATATGCGCAAAAATACACTTGAATACGCTTAAATATCCTACAATACACGCAAAAATACACTTAATTATGCTCAAAAATCCTACAATACGAGCAAAAATACGCTTGATTATGCTCAAAAATCCTACAATATGCGCAAAAACACTTAAATATGCTTAAATATCATACAACACGCAAAAATACAGTTAATTATGCTTAAATATCCTACAATACATGCAAAAATACACTTAATTATGCTCAAAAATCCTACAACACACGCAAAAAATACACTTAATTATGCTTAAATATCCTGCAATACACAAAAATACACTTAAAATTCCATAATTAACATTTTTACATCTATGAATTGTACTTGAACATAACATGAACAAATATGAACAACCTGAAAATTCTTTAGTAAAATAAGTGCAATGTTAACAATATTACACCTTAGTTTATCCTTTATACATGTGAATCACAACTTACAGATCACAGTGGATCTACAAATACAACAAACATTCAATAACAGGCAGAATATTATTAAATGTCACATACTTCTCTTAGGACATTTCAGATATTCACTTTTTTTTTTTTTTAAAAAGACTAGTCTGGAAATGTGAACATTTTTGTGTAATTTTACATTTTTTATACTAAAACAAAGAGACAAATTTGCAGTTTTCATTATTTCTAGTTTATTATGATAGTATTTCACTGTTCTGACCCACTTTAGAATTAATTGGCCTAAAATTATTTTAACATTCTTGATTGTTAATATTTTCAGTTTAATTTTTGTATTTCACAAATTCATCCCACGGGCCGGACGGAACCCTTTGGTGGGCCGGATTTGGCCCCCGGGCCGCATGTTTGACACCCCTGGTGTAGAGGGTCCGTTTATCTGTGGGGAATTTGGATTTTATTTTCAGAAACAAAAGAAAAACTAGTGGTTAATTGATTTTTGTTCGAAAATAGAAAAATTTAAATTGAATTTCAAGGCATTTTTCTTTTTCAGTGTCAAAACAGATGAACCAAATTTAAAAAATGGATCATTTTTTGCTTTCTCTTTCTAATAACAAAGTTATGATTTGATAGAAATACAAAAATGGACCAAAAACGCCACTTTTTTTTTTTTCGTTTTGTGAGACCACGTGATTTTCAAGGAAAGAGCGCTAATGCCTCGATCACAAAAGATTCAAGCAAACAATGGCTTCGTGTAAACCTTCCAGTTCGTACAAAACCTGAGTTCGTAGACATTCATGGAGGGAGCGTTAGCTTCTTATGCTAGTCTTATAAAGTTGGTAAAGCTGCCGTTCAAATCGCAAAAGCAACTTGAGGCCTCTGTGAGAAAATGACATGGTTTTGTGTGGTACGAAGACCATACAGTTCAAGAAGCAGGCGAGCGGCACGATCAACCCAGGACGGGGGGGCGTACACCCTGTGGCACACCTGGGACTCCCTCCTCCACAGACCATCCGAGGCAGGGGAGGCGCTGCTGGTCGGCTCCACAGACCAATCAGAGCCCGTCGAGCCGACCAGCTGATACATGACACGTCAGATGACGCTTCTGAGGAAGACTGGAGTCACAGTGGAAACTGTCGAGCAGGTAACATCTAAAAACTACACCTGGTCTGAACAGAAAAAAATAAAGTGTAAATGTCATGTTCTTTCTAAGTGTGCTTTAAAGCGTCCTACGTCAAACCTACGGCCACTTCAGGAACTGAACGGCAGCCATACCAACTCTGTCAGACTGGCCATCTCACACTTACTTTTCTTCATATTTTTCAGGTTGTTCATGTTATTGACATGTTTAAGGATTGTAGATGAGATTATTCTCATAATATAGTTTTGGATAAAACATGTAGTTTTAATTATTTATAGGTTATTCTATTATTATTTGAGTGGTCTGACCCACTGGAGATCCAACCTGAATAAAATGAGTGTGACAGCTCTGAGATAATGGTTTCATTAGTGCAGTAAAGCAGGTTAGACGAGGACATAAACCTGCAGAGGATCAGACTCCTCCCATTTACAGTTCATGGTGTGACAGATGACATGTGACCGCAGACTGAAACACAAAAACAGCAGCAGCTGTCCAAACCCCACAGTTATGAAGACAGGTTAACTGTACATTAAACCCAGCATCTGTTTATCATCTGGGCTTCAGACGACGGTGGCATCAGAGTGGAGCGAAAACACAGACAGAGTGGACTGGACACACACGACAGCACTGGAAAGAACACCAGCACGATCAAAACAGATGGAATCAGCTGATCAGTCAGCTGACGGGACATGTACACTCACACATGGACCTACTAGTGTGTGTGTGTGTGTGTGTGTGTGTGTGTATATACATATATATATATATATATATATATATACATATACACACACACACAGACCTAGTAGTATATAATATATTATACCATACTAGATTATGTACTATACAAGACTATACTATATTACATCATGTTATATTATATTATATTATATTATATTATATTATATTATATTATATTATATTATATTATATTAAACCCTACATACACTGAAAATATTAACAATCAAGAGCTCAGGGCCCAAATTCAACTAAAATAATAACATAATAACCTGTTATAATAACAACTATAGTCTTTTACAATACAATTTTATTATTATTATTATTATTATTATTATTATTATTATTATTATTATCTATACCATCAACATTATACTTATGACTTATTACCAACATATTACTTACTTATATCATTGTTACTATTACTATGATTACTTTGATTACTTTCATTATATTTTTTGAGTAATGATAATAATAATAATAATAAGAAGAAGAAGAATTATTATTATTATTACTACCTACTTATCATGAACACTATGATTACTTTTATTACTTCACCAATATTCTGCCTGTTATTAAATGTTTTGTGTATTTTTGTGTATCTGCTGTGATCTATAAGCCGTGTTAATAATAAACTCAGACATAGTATTGTTGAAATTGTACTTATTTTTTCTTAAGAAATTTCCCGTTTTATGTGGTTATTCAGGCTATTGATATTTTCATCATTTAATTTGTATTTTTATCCCACTAAAACAAAGACAATAATTTGTATTATTCTTCTTATTTGTAGTCTATTACTTGTCCTGTGCCTGCTGAACTAACCTGAGTTTCCTCATGTTACTGTTGTGGGTCATCACCTCCAGACACAAACATCACACATGCACTTCACGTATATGATGCTAATGTCCTTTTTGTAGCAGATGGTGGAACAGCTGCTCAGTCCAACACATGCATGTGCAGACCTGTGCACCGCTGCTTTAGATGGAACACAGTGTGTCTTTAAAACTGCAGAGGTGAAAAACTCTGCATGTGTTCACTCAAGTACATGTTTAGAATCCGGCTCAAACACACACAGGCCTGATTCCACTCACATGGACTGATCCAACTACCGCCCTTCAACATTATTAAACTATAATCACTTCTAATGGCTTTCATCAGCATTTTACAACACTCAAACATTGGGTTATTGTTCTGAGATTCTGTGATTTGACAAGGGGCTCTTGAACCAACGCTTCGACTCAACACGTTTAGCAGAGCGCCCATGTTTTAATCACTCTGATTGGGTTGGGTTTTTTTAATTATTATTATTTTCTGCGTCCATAAAAGAAATGCCCCGGGAGTATTTTCACAGGCCTTTGACTGTTTGATTGTGCAGATCAGTTTATGTTATTAGAATATTCTGGAGAACATGCATCACCTGCTGCTGTTTTATCAGAGAATGTCACCGTTAAAAATACAGATTTTGGAAAAGTTCAAGGTTACAGTTCACTTCCCCAAAAGGGAAAATCTGTTTCTGCTTTTTACACATTCTAGTACACACAGCATCTAGCATTAGCATTACCATTAGTATTAGCATTAGATAAGTATTAGCAGTACCATTAGTATTAACATAAGCATTACCATTACCATTACTATTAGTATTAGCATTACTATTACCATTAGTATCAACATTAGTATAGGTATTAGCATTACCATTAGTATTAGCATTACCTTATGTATTAGTATTAGCATTACCATTAGTATTAGTATTAGCATTAATATTAGCATTACTATTACCATTAGTACTGGCATTAGTAAAAGTATTAGTATTAGCATTACCATTAGTATTAGTATAACTGTTAGTATTACCATTAGTATTAGCATTAGTATAGGTATTAATATTAGCTTTACCATTAGTATTAGTATTACTATTACCATTTGTATTAGCATTACCATTACAGTTAGTACTAGCATAACCATTAGTATTAGCATAAGCATTAGTATTAGCAATACTGTTAGCATTAGTATTAGCATTACTATTAGTTTATGTAGACCACAGGGAAATGTTTTAAAATGCATAATTCCATTTAAAAAAGCAAAATATCACTCTTAATCTGACCTTTTATGAACATCTACATGATCAGTAAATTAAATACAGGAAAATACCTGATGTCCACTGAAAAAAAAATGCAAAAGACAGAGGATAATATCATAATAAATGGAGATAAATCCCTTATGAAAAGTTCAATATAGTAGAGAAACAAATATTTTGTAACAGCCGTGAAAGTAGCACCAGGTCTGTATGGGTTCAAACATTACAACAGTTACATATAAACACAATAATCTCTCATAATTTACCTATTTGAGCCATATATATATTAAAATGTATACATTATCACAGAATATACAGCCATACTCTGATGAATAAATACTTTCTTACACAACTACAGTCAAATTGAGTTAAATACGTATTTTTTATAATGTTTCAGCTTTTATTTTTTATAAACTTTTCTGATGCTTTTGTCACAGTCCTCGTGGGAATATTACCCTTGATCTAAGTTTTGGATGATCATTACATAACATGGCACTATTGAATTTCCATCCCATGAGTCTTTGCTGCTCTAAATTAATAACTTTGGAGTGCGATGGGTCATGTGATCTAGCCCGGCGTCCATTTAGCGACACATTACAGACTATAAAGATGAATTAAGACTAGCTCATGTGTCCGGTCTGGACCAATCAGGTTTCAGTTGGCCGACATGGGAAATCAAAGGAAACAGTGGCTCATTACAGACGTCCTATGCACACGTACGCATCATTAACAGATTGTAATCGTAATTAAAACACACAGCGGTCTATAAAGAGCTTAAGGGCTTCTGTGTTCTCTGTAGTGTCTGTAGAATTAATATCAATCCAAAAATAAGCTCATGACGAATCCTATGTTTCCGTGTGATTATATTGTAATCACATAAGCGCAACATACTGGAGTATCTTCAGGCCAAATGTGTCGGTTCAGTGTCAGCGCTGCACACGTCCTTCCTGTTTTTAGCTCCGGTGCTAATCTTACAAGGATTACTAACCGTCACTGAAGGGTGGAATATAAATTGTTATAATAATCAGCTGTCCAAACTCTATTTAGAGATAATAAGAAGATGCAATAGAGGATGTAATGGGCTTAGCGCTAACTTCACATCTTTGTCCTTGATGTTAACAGAACAGCGGCGCTCATTAGGAAAAAAGAACACCTCCTCCTGTCATTATTCCCCCTGTGATTAGAAAAAACACAATCTGCACAACAAAAATAACCTGGATCTACTAAACCAAGAGTGGCAAACGTAAGGTGTGTGGGTCAAAATGGGGCCTCCGAAGGATAAAATAATAAATTTAACCGAGGAAGCATTAAAAATAACAATGGATAAAAAAATCATCAAGAAATTTAACTGAATAAGGGTCAAAATGAACAAAAACGGGGAAAATAATCAAACTGAGCAGAATAAGCATCAAACTGGATAAAATGGATGAAAATAATCAATAAATTGAACCGAATAAGCAACAAAATGGACAAAAATGGCTAAAATAATCAATAAATTGAACCAAATACGCATCAAAATGAGCAGAAATGAACAAAATAATCAATAAATTGAACCGAATAAGCATCAAACTGGACAAAAATGGATAAAATAATCAAGAAATTGAACTAAATAAGGGTCAAAATTTAAAAAAAAAAAAAAAAAAAAGGGATAAAATAATCAATAAATTGAACCAAATAAGCATCAACCTGGACAAAAATGGATAAAAATAATCAATAAATTTAATGAAATAAGCATCAGAATAGACAAAAATGGGAAAAATAATCAATAAATTGAACCGAATAAGTATCAAAATGAACAAAAATTGATAAAATAAGCAAACTGAACTAAATAAGCCTCAGAATGAACAAAAATGGGCTAAACTAATTAATAAATTAAACTAAATAAGCATGTGAACGCCAAACTTTTCTCTATGTTTGGGTGTCAAACGTAAGGCCCATGGGTCCAAACGGGGCCGCCAAAGGGTCCGATCCGACCCATGAGATGAATGTGAAAAGTCAAAGATGTTGGAACCTCTGAGTTCAGGTTCCACAGACAGAACAATATGAACTGAAGTGGGTCAGAAACAGTCAAATACTAACAATAACATAGAAAGACAACTCCACAGTTACTATTTTTTGCTTCCTTGAATTTTTCATTTCAACATTATGTTGTGCAAACAAGTCAATTTGTAGCAATCAGGAAGCTTGTACCATTTCCATATTTGAAATAAATCAATTTTTTTTTTTTTTTTTTTTTTTTTTTTAAGAGGACCTTTAAGGACATTTAAGCCTCAGAATGAACAAAAATGGGCAAAACAAATTAATATATTTAACTACATAAGCATCAAAATGAGCAAAAATCGGACCAATGGCCCTGTATCTTAGCGGCCAAATTCAAAGCTTTGGGAAATGTATCCAGATCCATTTATTCTCACCCAGCTCTGTGTATTTATTCTATTACAGAAATAGCCCATGTTTTGCTCATATTCCAATCAGATCTGTAAAAAAATTCAAATTCACACTTGATATCATTGATACTGATTTACTGCATCGATCCACTTCCTATCTGTTATAATGGGAACATTTTTCAAAGTCGCACCAAATCCAGAATCAGATCCGGATCGAAATAATTTCAATCCCTTGTGTTGACATCATCATACAGAAGCTGTATACCAAGTTTGAAGTCACTCAGAACTGGAGTTTGGGAGAAAAAGACGATTGAAATGTTTTGTAATGGACGACAGTAGCTTACAGCCTGTCGGCCGGTAAGCTACAAATGTGAAAAACACAATCAATAAATTCAACTAAAGCATCAAACTGAACAGAAAGGGATAAAAAATAATCAATACATTGAACTGATGATACTTATTTAGTTAAAGTTAATTTTTGCCCATTTTTGATACTTATTTAGTTACTTGGATTATTTTTACCCATTTCTGTTCATTTTGATGCTTTAGTTCAATTTCATTATTTTTGCCCATTTTTGACACTTATTTAGTTACGTTTATTGATTATTTTTGCCCATTTTTGACACTTATTTAGTTACTTTTATTGATTATTTTTTGCCCATTTTTGTTCATTTTGACACTTAGAAAAGTTTGGAGTTGACATTGTCGATTTTTATGCTTATTTAGTTAAAGCTATTGATTATTTTTGCACTTTTTTTTCATTTTGATGCTTATTTTGTTAAAGTTATTGATTTTTTTGCCCATTTTTGTTCATTTTTCTGCTTATCAAGTTAATTTTTGCAATTTTTTTGTTTATTTTGATGCTTATTTAGTTACTTTTATTGATTATTTTGTTTATTTTTGCTCATTTGATGCTTATTTAGATAATCTAATTGATTATTTTTGCAAATTTTTGTTCATTTTGATGCTTATTTAGTTACATTTGATTTTTTTTGGCCATTTTTGTTCATTCTGATGCTCATTTAGTTCAACTGAATTATTTTTGCCCATTTTTGATAATTTTTTTTAGATAGATACTTTATTGATCCTTTGCAGGACATTGTTTGCTTGTTTAGTTAAAGTTATCGATAAAGTTTGCTCATTTTTGTTCATTTTGATACCTATTTGTTAGTTTTATTGACTATTTTTGCTCATTTTTCTTCACTTTGACACTTACAGAGAAAAGTTTGAAGCTGACATCATTTCTAGGTAACTTTGTTATTATTTCGCTGGTCCGACCCACTTCAGATTATTATGGTCTGTATGTGGAAGCTGAACTAAAATGCTTTTAACAGTCCTGATCCAGACAGTCTTATCACGTCGATGTAAAAGCAGTCTCCACTAAAGCCAGTTTCCACAAATAGAGCTGTAATTTGTGCCGACAACATAAGATGCTCTCCTCAGAACACAGTGGGTTTTATGTCTGGACTTCACAGATACCGTCAGAGCTCTGGTTCACATCAAACCAGGAAAATACATCCACCAAGAGGAAGGAGGAAGGAGGAGGCTTTATTGGATTTGGACGTTCCTGCCAAAGTGCATGTAAACCTGCAGCTGTACACGCCGCACATTCATCTGTTCAAAGAGCAGAATGGAAGAGGAGGTAACGGGGTCAAACTGCTCCAAACCCACCTCCACGGGGGTTATTTACGTTCATCAGAGTTCAGTTCAGACCAGAAATTTAGGATGAGATGAGGTTCAAGAAGACCGACCGCCTCAGAACACTGCAAACAGACGCGTTTCCAGGAGAAGAAAAACCAAAAACATGCTCATTATGTTCACGTTCACACTTAAAGGTCCTGTACAGACTAGAGCCCCACCGATATGGGATTTTTGGGGCCGATGCTGATACCAATACTGGGGGCTAAAAAAAGCCTTAAGTCTGTCTGTGGTGTTTCAGTAGTTCAAACTTTCCCTCAAGTCAGTCTGTGGTGTTTCTATGGGGCCTTAGTTAGAACTCTCCCTTAAGTCTGTCTGTGGTGTTTCAGTAGTTCAAACTTTCCCTCAAGTCAGTCTGTGGTGTTTCTATGGGGCCTTAGTTAGAACTCTCCCTTAAGTCTGTCTGTGGTGTTTCAGTAGTTCAAACTTTCCCTTAAGTCAGTCCGTGGTGTTTCTATGGGGCCTTAGTTAGAACTCTCCCTTAAGTCAGTCTGTGGTGTTTAAAACTCCCTTAAGTCAGTCTGTGGTGTTTCTATGGGGCCTTAGTTCAAACTCTCCCTTAAGTCAGTCTGTGGTGTTTAAAACTCCCTTAAGTCAGTCTGTGGTGTTTCTATGGGGCCTTAGTTCAAACTCTCCCTTAAGTCAGTCTGTGGTGTTTAAAACTCCCTTAAGTCAGTCTGCTGTGTTTCTATGGGGCCTTAGTTCAAACTCTCCCTTAAGTCAGTCTGTGGTGTTTAAAACTCCCTTAAGTCAGTCTGCTGTGTTTCTATGGGGCCTTAGTTCAAACTCTCCCTTAAGTCAGTCTGTGGTGTTTAAAACTCCCTTAAGTCAGTCTGCTGTGTTTCTATGGGGCCTTAGTTAGAACTCTCCCTTAAGTCAGTCTGTGGTGTTTCTATGGGGCCTTAGTTAGAACTCTCCCTTAAGTCTGTCTGTGGTGTTTCAGTAGTTCAAACTTTCCCTTAAGTCAGTCTGTGGTGTTTCTATGGGGCCTTAGTTAGAACTCTCCCTTAAGTCTGTCTGTGGTGTTTCAGTAGTTCAAACTTTCCCTTAAGTCAGTCTGTGGTGTTTAAAACTCCCTTAAGTCAGTCTGCTGTGTTTCTATGGGGCCTTAGTTCAAACTCTCCCTTAAGTCAGTCTGTGGTGTTTAAAACTCCCTTAAGTCAGTCTGCTGTGTTTCTATGGGGCCTTAGTTAGAACTCTCCCTTAAGTCTGTCTGTGGTGTTTCATTAGTTCAAACGTTCCCTTAAGTCAGTCTGTGGTGTTTCTATGGGGCCTTAGTTAGAACTCTCCCTTAAGTCAGTCTGTGGTGTTTCTATGGGGCCTTAGTTAGAACTCTCCCTTAAGTCTGTCTGTGGTGTTTCAGTAGTTCAAACTTTCCCTTAAGTCAGTCTGTGGTGTTTCTATGGGGCCTTAGTTAGAACTCTCCCTTAAGTCTGTCTGTGGTGTTTCAGTAGTTCAAACTTTCCCTTAAGTCAGTCTGTGGTGTTTAAAACTCCCTTAAGTCAGTCTGCTGTGTTTCTATGGGGCCTTAGTTCAAACTCTCCCTTAAGTCAGTCTGTGGTGTTTAAAACTCCCTTAAGTCAGTCTGCTGTGTTTCTATGGGGCCTTAGTTCAAACTCTCCCTTAAGTCAGTCTGTGGTGTTTAAAACTCCCTTAAGTCAGTCTGCTGTGTTTCTATGGGGCCTTAGTTAGAACTCTCCCTTAAGTCTGTCTGTGGTGTTTCATTAGTTCAAACGTTCCCTTAAGTCAGTCTGTGGTGTTTCTATGGGGCCTTAGTTAGAACTCTCCCTTAAGTCAGTCTGTGGTGTTTCTATGGGGCCTTAGTTAGAACTCTCCCTTAAGTCTGTCTGTGGTGTTTCAGTAGTTCAAACTTTCCCTTAAGTCAGTCTGTGGTGTTTCTATGGGGCCTTAGTTAGAACTCTCCCTTAAGTCTGTCTGTGGTGTTTCAGTAGTTCAAACTTTCCCTTAAGTCAGTCTGTGGTGTTTAAAACTCCCTTAAGTCAGTCTGCTGTGTTTCTATGGGGCCTTAGTTCAAACTCTCCCTTAAGTCAGTCTGTGGTGTTTAAAACTCCCTTAAGTCAGTCTGCTGTGTTTCTATGGGGCCTTAGTTCAAACTCTCCCTTAAGTCAGTCTGTGGTGTTTAAAACTCCCTTAAGTCAGTCTGCTGTGTTTCTATGGGGCCTTAGTTAGAACTCTCCCTTAAGTCTGTCTGTGGTGTTTCATTAGTTCAAACGTTCCCTTAAGTCAGTCTGTGGTGTTTCTATGGGGCCTTAGTTAGAACTCTCCCTTAAGTCAGTCTGTGGTGTTTCTATGGGGCCTTAGTTAGAACTCTCCCTTAAGTCTGTCTGTGGTGTTTCAGTAGTTCAAACTTTCCCTTAAGTCAGTCTGTGGTGTTTAAAACTCCCTTAAGTCAGTCTGCTGTGTTTCTATGGGGCCTTAGTTCAAACTCTCCCTTAAGTCGGTCTGTTTCCGTCGGCTCAGCCTCCATTAGACAGAGCTCAGATACAGTGGGAGGTGACTGAAGGCTAATGACTGTCTGCGTCTGCTCTGCTTTTCTTCACAGGATGTGGACAGTGTTTGGAGGAAAGTCATTGTGTTGTTAGTTCACACACACACACACACACACACAGTGACACTCTGCTGTTGTTGTTTGTATTTATTTGTTGTTGTTTACAGAGTCAGTTCATGTGTTTTAGCCTGAGGCTG
>NC_043979.1:48032584-48055084 GCF_902148855.1 Sphaeramia orbicularis | reverse complement strand
GACGGAACCTGAACGCCTCGTCCTCTGACCTTTACCGTGACCTTTTCAGTCGGTTTTTGTCATGACGGCTTCACAGACCGAAGGCTTCATCAGAACACAGAGGATCCATACAGGATTCTACAACAGACAGAAGTATGTTTTTTATAGTATTTAGGGCCAGATCTACTAAGATCCCAATTTGCATGGATTCATTTCTACGCACAACCCCCCCCCCCCCCCCCCCCCCCCCATAGCCATGTTAATTTAAATGGATTCATATAAACTCAAAACAGAGAGTAACTGATACAAATATTAAATTATTTAACTCATTGTATTGTGGCTGCCTCTGCCGCTATCTATCTATCTATCTATCTATCTATCTATCTATCTATCTATCTATCTATCTATCTATCTATCTATCTATCTATCTATCTATCTATCTATCTTCTTTGTTCATTGTGCTACTTATTTGTGTTTGTTTTCTTGCCTATTTTGTTCATTTTTCACAAATTGTCGCATTTTTTTTTTGTTTTTAGCTTGCTAGCAACACAGAATAAACAACTGTTACACAGTGATTCTATATGTGATTGGTTCATTTACTGCATGTTCCACTGAAAACAACATATTTACAGGAAGGAAGGAAGGAAGGACGGACGGATGGATGGATGGATGGATGGATCCGTTATGTCCAATATTATCTAAAGGTTGAAAGTGTGCACAATTTCCAACAATTAATTATTTTTACATTATGATATTTACAGAGATATTTTAAAAAATGAAGTGACTATATATGGACAATCCCCTCATATATATACCCCAAAGAGTTTGGTTCAGACCAGTTCTAAATGCTGAGTGTCATCTTTGTTATGATGTGGTTCTATATAAATAAAATCAGACAAACATTCATATAAATGTGAACATGGTCAGGACTCAGCTGGATTCTCCTTCTGCTTTCATCTCTTCTATCTTTAAATCCCACCTTTTCCTCCTATACATGCTCATCACCGTCGTCCACCGTCTCTAATCACAGTAAGTGCTTCTGATCAGTCGTCAAAAACATGTCTAAGTGCCTGGTTTTTATTTTATACATTAACTACATTAAAATATGTTGGCGTCTTAACTGAAAATGAAGGGTTTATTGTAAAGAACCCGGTGCCAGTGAATAAGTGAAATTAGACACTGGGTTATAATCAGACTGTGCACTTTTTTAAATTAAAACTGCTTGAATTAAAGCCTTACTATATTTAAAAATTTAGGACAGAAAAAGAGTCTGCAACTAAATATCTTACAACACAATAATAAATATTCAGACAAGTGTGACTGGCCGTCAGTGATCCGTCAAAGTCATGCATTATGAGTTCATTTTACATCAATAACACAAACACAATAGTAGCTAATTATTTATTAATTCAGTGTTATTTAAGATTGGCTTCTTTGTTTTTATTTCCGAAACAGAGACCACAATAGTAGCTAATTATTTATTTGTTTATTGTTATTTAAAATCAGCTTCTTCGTCCTCATTTCTGAAACAGTCTGAAATAATGATGTTCAATCCAGTCTCCATTTTAAATGGAATATATTGAAGTTTCAACAATAAGACTTGTCGATATATTCATGTTATATCGTCTTATAAAGTTTAGATTCTCTACAATAGTCGTTAAGTTTACTTTATGAGCCAAATATAATTAGTGAAAGAATCACCGGGATAGTGATGAAAACTAATGGGACTTATTTTGTTCATTTTTATGCTTTTTTTGTTCTTTTTGACGCCTATGTTGTTGTTTTTTATTATTATTATTATTAATTTTGTTGTTTATTCTGTTCATTTTATGGATTTTTTTTTTCTTTTTTTAATCCATGAGTGATTTTAAATGTTCTACCTTTAAATTTCTAAAATATTTTTCCTGCTCTGACTGTAAATAATAATTTTTTACCACAACTACTTTATTTTTTGCGTGTTTGTTGCTCATTATGATGCTTTTTTCTTCAGTTTTGATGCTTATTTTGTTCTTTCTGATGCCTGTGTTCATCTTTTTAAATTCATTTTGCTGCTTATTCCATCAATTCTGCTGATTTTTTTCTTTTTCTAATCCATGACTATGATTTTAAATGTTCTACCTCTAAATTTCTAAAATATTTTTCATGCTCTGACTGTAAAGAAAGAAAAATCTACCATTAAACTTTAAGGAAATATTGATGTTTTTATCTTAAATCCTCATAAACAGGACATCTTACCGCTGTAGACACGATGTGTCCCAATATTTATGTCCGTATAGTTTAGAAACAGCAATATTTCCTTAAAATTTAATGGTAGATTTTTCTTCCTCAGTGAGATGTGAAGAAAGTAGATGGTTAGCAAAAAAAAAAATAATAAAATGAACAGAATAAGGAAAAAAAAATAATAAAAATGAACAACACAGGAATCAAAAAGAACAAAAAAAAAGCATGAAAAATAACAAAAATGAAGAAAGGCCCATCATAACGAGCAAAATATACACACAAAAAAATAGAAAGTAGATTGTTAGTTGTGGTAGAAAATTATTATTTTAGTCAGTGTTTCCATTATGGCTCATTTCAGTTATTTTTAAGAACACCGTATTTGTTCATTTTTTTTCACTGTTTGTTGTGTTAAAGTGAATCTCTTTGGGTTTTAGACTAAATGATGCTTCACAGATACAAGAATTCATATTTATAGAGTAAAGAATGATCAAAATAACTGAAGACAGGACAGAATAGAGGAAAATCTACCATTAAACTATAAGAAATACTGATGTTTTTATGTTAAATCATCGTGAACCGGATGAACATGATGTGTCCCAACATTTATGTCAATATTTCCTTAAAGTTTAATGGTAGATTTTTCTTCCTCAGTCAGATGTGATGAAAGTAGATGGTTAGGTGTTTTATATCCCAGACCCCTGTTAGAAAAGAAACACCTGAATGCATCGTGTCCACATACTTTTGTCCATATAGTGGACTAGTTAACAGAGTATACTGTGTTTAATAAATGTGCATTTGCATTAGTGAGAATGTAAATGTAGTCAGCGTAAAAAAAAACGAAGCACAGCATAAAACAATAGGAGTCCAAAAGGAGAAGAATAGAGTAAGACCAAAAATCTGCATAATGCACATAAACGCACCACGCCTCCTTCACTGTCGCATTAATCAGAACTAGAGGATGTGAATTATGGTCTGTCAGACTGAATCCATTTATGTTCATCAACCAGAAAAAACACATTCAAATCATAAACCGTCTTTAACATAAAACACCACAGTATTTATTTATTTATTTATTTATTTATGTTATTTTGATTTCACTCTACTTCTGCTTAATGCTTAGGGATTTAATTTTACATACTTTTCAGTCTTCATTTTTTTGATCATTTTAAGTGTTTGTGCAAATATCAACATTTTCCTTATATGTAATATATTGAAAATATTTTTAATTTTTTTTTTTTTTTTTTTTTCCATTCAAAATCATGGTGGCATCATGACAACCACCTGAAATATAAAGGCTTGAAATAATAATAATAATAATAATAATAATAATAATAATAAAAGTATTTGATAGCTATAATTAGATCAGATGTAAGTGTAAAATTAGCCCAATTAAAGTACACTATAATATTAATTTACAATATTTTTAGAGCTACTTTATGAAGTGTAAGTGTGAGTATTTGCCTAAAGACCACATTAAATGAGTAACACCATATACTATTGAATTTTATTATCCAGCTCAGGTTGATTTTACAGTGATAACATTAACATAAATGCTAGTTAATATAAACAGGGTTCTTAGGTTTTTATTTAGGGAAAGCTTTTGGTTGATGGATTTATCCTTTTTATGTATTTTATGAAATTATTCTTCTATTGTTTTATTGCACCCATTTTATGTACAGCACTTTCTGACTTTTATCTGTGAAAAGCACTGTATAAATAAACTTTACTTACTTTACTTACTTTCTTACTATAGGCTCAGTTTAGGACTTTTTAAGACCTTTTGAGACTACTTAGTATGAAGATAATTTTGTGTCTTTATTATGCAAGGAAACGGAAAAAAGGCAACAAAAAAATACAGATTTGAAAAGAGAAATGAAGGTTTCAAAATTTTTAAGTTTAACAAATCGATTATGTTCTCATTTTCATTTCCTCTGAATCTTTTGCAAATCAAAAACTTCTGCTTGCAAGTTCAACTGAACGTTCAAACAAAACTTATAAAATGAAAGAACATTTTGACCTGCGAGCAGAAGTTTCAGATTTAAAATGACAGAAAATGAGAACACAATTGGATTTGTTACACTTAAACACTTTCAAACCTTCATTTTTATTTTCAAATCTGTATTTTTTGTTTCAAATTGGTATTTTTAGTTTGCCTTCTTTTCCCCTTTGCTTGCACAACAAAGACACAAAATTATCTTTTAATTCCTATTTCAGGGCCATACTGGCAAAAACTCATGACTTCTAGAATTTAGGAGAATATATTTTTTTTACTCCAACACCTTGATTCCCACCTTTCAGAGTCATTCCTCACCGGGGGGGGGGGCTGCAAAGTTAATGATAATTGGTTCCTAATTTCAGTATAAATTGTTGGGTTGGAACAGGTGGAACTGAGTTGACTAACATTACTTTCTTTGCAGTTTAGACATTTAAACACAACACAGCAAACAAATGTATGGAAACAACTTAAGACCTACCATATCAAATTTAATACCTTTTAAAGACTTTTTTTAAGATATTAAATGCAGATTTGTAAATACAAGACTTTTAAGACTTTTTAAAGCAGTGATATTTGTCTTTTTTAAATGGAATTCTTCATTTTCCCACATTTCCCTGTAAATGCTCTGCTTGGCTCTGAATTCTTCATCCATTCAACTCCACAGGTCCAACTTCAGCCCTATTTCTGAGTAATGACACCAGAAAGGTGGTTTGGAGCGCTGGCCCTTTAAATGCACATGAGACACTTCAGGCCCAGGCCCCGCCCCCTCCTGGTTGTTTGCCGTGCTGCTCTGTCCCGTTCAAACAACAACTGAACATTTGAGGGAATGGGCTCCAAGTCTGGACAGATTTTCAGTCTGGACTACAACAACAATTGTGTTGTTCTCAGATAAGTATTCGTCTGAAGTCTGGACCTTATGCGTGCAAATGTCGTGACGTAACTAGTAATAAAACACAACAAATAAAGAAGGAATTCAAACAGGTTGTAGAAATCCACTGGATTTTTGTCCAAATAAATATAAAGATAGTTTTGCAGCAGCTGGAGGGTTCAAATTCAAACTGTATGAACTATTAGGGTCCAAATACACAAAGAAATGAACCACAGACTAAGGTTCTAATAGTTTGGGATTTTTCATTCTAGTTTAGTTTTATTTAGTTTGGACTTTTTTTTCTCTAATTCAGTTAATTTTAATTTGTTTTTAGAGCAGGTTTGATAATTTTATTAGTTTTCATTATTTTCTAAATGCTTAGTTTTAGTTTAGTTGTAGTTCAGTCGTCTCTTTTTTCTTCTTCTCTGTCGTCGTATTCAAATAAATCCCAGACAGGACTTTCTCCCAACTTTAGTCTCCATGTTTCCAGGTAGAGTGGGGACCAGAAGACGACTGGAAACCACAAGTGAACACAAGTGACGGACCAAAAAGTGTCATGTGGTGACACGAGCTAAAATTGCTAGAGTGAAATAAATCAATTTCGTATCAATCTGACGTTGACAAAGACGAAAACGAAGGGAATTTTATCCATAATTTTTATCTGTTTTAGTTAGTTTTGTAAAAACACAATACAGTTTCAGTTAGTTACGTTTTTTTTCTTTGAATTGTAGTTTTTATTTTTTCAGTTAACGAAAAGGTTTTTCCAATTTCAGTTTTCGTCATTTCGTTAGTTTTCATTAACGATAATAACCTTGCCACAGACTAAGAAAAGTGATAAAAATGACCCCTTTAAGACCCCGTAGAACCCTGTATATAGAGTACAGTAATAAATGTGCATTTGCATTAGTGAGAATGTAAATGTAGTCAGCGTAAAAAAAAACGAAGCAGAGCCTAAAACAAGAGTCCAAAAGGAGAAGAACAGAGTAAGACCATAAATCTGCATAATGCAAATAAACGCACCACGCCTCCTTCGCTGTCGCATTAATCAGAACTAGAGGATGTGAATTATCGTCTGTCAGACTGAATCGCCGTCTTTGAAGTGTTTTATTTTAATACGGTGAAGCGAAAGGTGGGAAAGAAAAGTAGGAAAAAGTTCATGTGAAGTCATTTGACCGGATATTCTGGTGCTTTCTTCTTCCCGGTCTCTTTCATTCCGGCACCGGGTCGATCCGTTCACAGCTTATCGCACTAAGTGGTCCAGGTGTGGTGGTGACTTAGTCCAGTCTGTTCCAGCCTGTGTGTCTGGAATGAGTCTATCCAGACCTGCTGGCACACACAGATACTGACCACTGCACACATACTGACCACTGCACCCACTGACCACTGCACACATACTGACCACTGCACCCACTACAGGGGCTGGACCACCGACTGACCACCAACTACACCTGGACCCACCCCACCCCCCCGATCTAAAACACCGATACCAAGAGGATCTGGATCAGGCCGGAACACTAAAATAAGAACATATTAACCTAGAATTAATGACAACTTCCATGTTTTATTTTTTGCTTTAGTGCAGGGGTGTCAGACTCATTTCAAATTCAAATTACCCTGAATATGAACAATCAAGGATGTTAAATTTATTTGAGGTCAATTCCATCTAAAGTGGGTCAGACCAGTAAAACACTACCATAATAACTTCTACATAATGAAAACCATTTTGTTCCCCTTTGTTTTAGTGCAAAAACAGTAAAATTACACAAATGTTTACATTTGCAGACTAGCCTTTTACAAAAAATGTGAATAACCTGAACAAAAATGTCTGAAGTCTGTGGAACTGTACCAATATTCTGCCTGTTATTAAATGTTTTGTGTATCTGTAGATCCACTGTGTCTGCAAGTTGTGATGCACATGTATAAATAAATGATAAACTAAGGCATAAAATTATTAAAATTGCAATTATTTTTCTTAAGAACTTTCAGGTTGTTCATATTTGTTCATGTTATGTTCAAGTGCAGTTCGTACATGTAAACATTTTCATTAAGGGATTTGGCTTTTTTCACTCAAAAACAGAGAAAACATTGGAGTCGACATTATTTCTAAGTTCTTATCTGATTATTTTGTATTATTTCGCTGGTCCAGCCCACTTCAGATCATATTAGGTGGAATGTGGCCCCTGAACGAAAATGAGTTTGACAGCCCTGCTCTAAGTGGACACGACCTCCGCTGTGAGGATGGAACATCTAAAACAAATCCAAAAAGTGTGTGATTCCAAACAGGACTGTGGGATAGGACTGACATCTGACATCCTGATGGAGGGGACTTCGTGAACCAATAATGAAACAAACACTGGCACAACTAGGGCTGTGTATCAGCAAGAATCTGCTGATACGATACAAATCACAATACCAGGATCACGATACGATATATCACAATATATCCTGATACTGTTAAAAAGGCAATTTTTTGTTTTGTTTCTTTTTTTTTGTTTGATGATTATTTCCTGGAAGAATGGAATTACACCATAAATCTGCACAAATACTAAACACATTTTTATTTGATCCCAACAGGATCTAATGTTCTATCACAAAATGTTCCTGTGTTCAAAATTAAATTGTGTTTTACAGACATTACACTTTAAGATCCTGTTCAAATGTTCATATTCTATTAGTTCAGAACTAACATCAGAACAGTATTTTAGTTCAATCCCAACAAAGGAACTACTATTATTTAATAAAAGAGTGTTAAATAATAAAGAAAATATAAACAAAAACAAAAATGAACCTCCACAATATCTGCATTTGAATAAACACCTAAAAATATCGATACAGTAGTTTTTAATATCGATACTGTATTACAAAATAAAATATTGCAATATAGAGCAGAACCAATATTTTCTTACACCCCTAGTCACAACATGCAAGAGTTTCCTCTAAAAACACCTAAAACAGGGGTGTCAAACATACAGCCCGTGAGCCAAAACCTGCCCCCGATGAATCAAATAGTTCACAGGCGTCAAATCTGGCCCCCCAAAAGTTCCATTCTGGCCCACGGGATCCAAGTGCAAAAATTCATCTGAACCGTCCAGGTTGTCCAAATCCTTTTGGTTCAGGTTCCACATACAGACCAATGTGATCTACAGTCAAAATAACAACACAATAACCCCGAAATAATGACAACAAATTTTCTTAATGAAAAATTATGTGGAAAAAATTCAAATGAAAAAAAAAAAAAAATCATATTACACTGTGAAAATATTTACATTTACAAAACTATTCTTTCACAATAAAATGCAAATAAATACATAAATAAAAACAAAGATGAACAACCTGAAATGTGTAATTTGAACAATATTCTGTCTGTTCCTAAATGTTTGGTGCATTTATGGAACCACTGAGATCTGCAGTTGTGTTAATAATAACAGATGGAATATTGTAGAAATTGTTTAAATTTTAGTTCCAAACTCCAAAATTTCAACAAAATTCTGCCTGTTACCAAATGTTTATGGAACACTGTGTGTAATGCGCATGTATAAATAATAAGTCCAGGCATAATTTTGTTAAAATTGCACTAATTTTTCTAATGAAATTTCTGTTTTTTCAGGTTTTTCCACTGTTTTTTTGTAAAATGTAAATATTTTCAAAATTTAATTGTGGTTTTTTTGTACTAAAACAAAAAGAAACACTTGGATTTGGCATTATTTATAGGTTATTAAATCATTATTTTACTGGTTTGGCCCGCTTGAAATCAAATTGGGCTGAATATGGAAGTGAACCAAAATGAGTTTGACACCTCTGGATTAGTTATTAAAATAATCTTCAGACTAATTGATTATTAAAATCCTCGTTAGTTGCAGCCCTACATGTAAACGACAGCTGCATTTGTGCCACATGGAAGAAAACATCCTTTATTTGACTTGAAACCCTGCAGTTCTTCCATCAGTCCTTCACATACTGTCACTCCACCGTGTGTTTATCTGTGTGAGGACAGTGTGTGAATAATTGTGTTTGTATATTTTCTGCTCCCGGTGTCTGTTTGGATTTGTTTTGAGGAATCCGCTATTTATAGAAAACCCTGCGGCTCACCCTTCAAAGTTTTGCCGTTTGTCTCTTTTGTCCTTCCCTTTCCGTTGTGATATGTCAAACTCCTGTGTTACCTGGGCATCATCTGTCTCCTGGTACAACCATCACCGCTTTTATGCCTCTCGTTCGTATACACCCCCCCCGTTCCTGCTTTTGGGAGTTTTTCCACTCATTCCCAGCTGATCTCATTATATAGATGTTTCAACAGATAGCTGGGGAACACAACTCCAAAGGTTGCTGCCAGTAAAAAGAAAGATAACAATGGCCCCTTCACATCATCGCAAATATCTTTAAAGCATCTTTTTTTTTTTTTTTTGTCACCCACTGACAATCTGTCTCATCTCCTGTGGGGTGAACAGCGCTAGTCTTTCCCCCACGCAGTAATATGTCAAACAATACAAATTGGAAGCAACGGTGTCAGTTTTTTACTTTGGTAGTAAAAACACACGGCGCTTGTGGGGATTTCACAGCAATGCAAAAACAAACTGGGAGCCTGGAGACGTGTTTTCCTGAAGCTCATAAGGAGGAACCTCCTCTACCACGAACTGTCGGAGTTGGAGGATGTACTTGGAGTCGGTGCCGAACTGTTCTCCCACAGGAAAGATGTCAAACGCAAGAAGACTTAAAATACTGAAAGGAAAGGAAAGGAAAGGAAAGGAAAGGAAAGGAAAGGAAAGGAAAGGAAAGGAAAGGAAAGGAAAGGAAAGTTCACCGCCACACATGTTACGCAGATTTATGGAGATTTTAAACTGACTTCCACCAACCACAGTTCAATGAAAATAGTTCCAGTGTCCCTGTTTGTCAGCATCAGGTTCTACGTTCCATCTGTGAGGTTGTCAGGTTCTGTTCTGTGTTCCAGTCCTGTGGTCTGGATGCACATCAATCTAAGTATAGAAGGGACTTTCACTGGAGGAGAACTCAACTCATCCAATCAGAGTCCATATACGACTTGTATCAGTGATCAATAGGAACTAGACTGAGATCTGTTATAAACCATCGAAATATGGACCAGTAGAAAGAAAGGAACATGTTTAATATTTCAACAAAAATGAACAAAATAATCGATAAAATGAACAAAGTAATGAACAAACTGAAAAAAATAATTTAAAAAAATGAACAAAATAATCGATAAAATGAGCAAAGTAATGAACAAACTGAACATAATAATCCAAAAAAATGAATTAGAACGAACAAAATAATGAATAAAATGAACAAAATAATTTTAAAAAATGAACAAAAATGAACAAAATAATCCACAAAATGAATAAATAAGTCCATATATCAGTGATCAATAGGAACTAGACTGATATCTGTTATAAGCCATCAAAATATGGACCAGTAAAAGGAAAGGAACATTTTTAAAAATTTGTCAAAAATTCAAAAATCTAAATTTCTCCAAACTGTGAACAAACTTTGTAGACATTGTCCCCAGAACTTCACCTTAGCTCATCAGGTCATCATAATAACCTTTGAACTGACGTTTATGAACATCTACATTATCAGTAACTTAAACATAAGAAAATACAGAATGTTCACTGAAAAATGCAAAACTCAGAGAAAAATATAATAAAGGGTGAAAAATCACTTTAAAAACAGGTTATATGTCATGAAAAATTCACTTGGAAGTTGCCACAAAAACAGTTCTGGTCTTTTTAAGGAACTGTAACAGAATGATGTTTTATTATTATTATGTCGGATGGTTTTGACTCATTTTTCTACTGGATTCTACTGATGGATCTGCTAAACCTTTAAAATGATATTAGAACCAGATGTTTTCACAGTAAATGAATAAACATGAACAGCTTCAACCTCTCAACCAAACTTTTCCAACTCTTCATCTTAGACTTACTCTGTTAGCTCCTCGTAAACCTGTTTAACATATAATTTGATTTGCATTATATTCAATTTTGCCTCATTAAATTCATATAAATCATCCCCCTCTGCTTTGACACCCACCACCACCACCACCACCTCCTTTATTGAATAAATAGGATGGCAACCGGCTGACCCGGTAACTTAAATATAAGAAAACACAGAATGTTCACTGAAAAATGCAAGATTCAGAGAAAAATATTATAATAAAGGGTGAAAAATCACTTTTAAAAACAGGTTATATGTCATGAAAAATTCACTTGGAAGTTGCCACAAAAATAGTTCTGGTCGTTTTAAGTAAGTGTAACAGAATGATGTTTGTTATTATGTCGGATGGTTTTGACTCATTTTTCTACTGGATTCTACTGATGGATCTGCTAAACCTTTAAAATGATATTAGAACCAGATGTTTTCACACTAAATGAATAAACATGAACAGCTTCAACCTCTCAACCAAACTTTTCCAACTCTTCATCTTAGACTTACTCTGTTAGCTCCTCGTAAACCTGTTTAACGTATAATCTGATTTGCATTATATCCAGTTTTTGCGTCCTTAAATCCGTATAAATCTTCCCCCTCTGCTTTGTCTCCGTCTCAGAGGCTGTAATGAGCCGGAGCTCAGCGGACACTAAATCATCCTGCAGAGTAAATTAGCCTAATGTGACAGCAGCCGCACCTGCACAGCACCTCTGTAATCACAACCAAAGCCTCCACCTGTGAATGGAAGGGTGGAGGTGGGAGCGCTCAGAAGACCCCCAAGGAGAGAAGCTCAACCCCCTGAGTACAGCGGGCTGACGAGGCATTTAGAGGCCGCCTCCACCTCCACCCCCACCCCCAGCGAAGCCCAAAGGTGAAGCCTAATAAGTGGAGACACACACATCTACTGACCACCGTCGTCCACTGGCTGTTCAGGAAAAGGCCTGTGACCTTTATCAGATGGGAGCGCTAACACGCTAATAGCCCCGTCCACACTCCAATTAGAGCTGGAGAGAGAAGGAATGAACACAGGCCGCTCTGCCACTGTGGATCTGAGTGAGAGATGGGAAACGCTCAGAAACAGAAGGAAGAAATACAGCAGAAAGGGAAATGAGGACAGGAAGGAAGGAATGCAGGAAAGAAAAGAAGGCCTTATACAGCTGGGGTGTCAAACATGCGGACCACAGGCCAAAACCGGCCCACCGAAAAGTCCACTCCAGACTGTGGGGTGAATTTATGAAGAGCAAAAAAGGAAAGATTACCAGAAACGACAGAAATACTGGTGTGTCTGGAGGTGAAAAACGAGACACGTCCTTCCTGTTTAACCCTTAAAGACCCAAACAGCCACCGGCGACAAACTGTAACATGTACACAGCTGCTAAAAGAAGAAGAAAATGAGCAAAAGACTGGAAAAATAAGTGAGTCTGTTAGGAAATGTTTGTGTTTGTAGATCCACTGTTTCCTACCTGTCATCCACCCACCCATCCGTCTGTCCTTCCATCCATCCACCCATTATCCATCCATTATCCACCCATCCACCCATTATCCATCCATTATCCATCCATCCATCCATCCATCCATCCATCCATCCATCCATCCATCCATCATCCGTCTGTCAATCCATCCATCCTCCATTAATCCGTCTGTCTGTTCGTCCATCTATCCATCCATCCATCCATCTATCCTCTATCATCCACCCATCCATCCGTCCATTCATCCATCCATCTGTCCGTTCATCCATCCACCCATCCATCCATCCTCCCACCCTCACATTAAAACCCCCTTAAATCCATGTGTCTGTACTTCTGTACTTCTCAGCCTGAACTCAAACCCACAGCAGAGCTCAGTCTTGTGCAGTGTGAAAAAGACTCCCCAGTGTTAAACCTGTGCAGTGTTTCCTTTGTGTTGGTGGATGTGATTTCAGTACGGTGTCCCTGCAGACCCCACGGGCTCCAGTGTGGAAGTGTGGGGGTGAGAGCGCCACACAGAGAACGCATTCACAGTAAAACCTTAAACCCACGGCGCATTATGGGATGGATAAGACGGCAGATCGGCTCCAACTGTCGGTGCAGTCGAGCGCATGTTTTCACCTACAGCGTCAACACACACTGGAGGCTTTACATAATACATAAGCAACAGCACAGACAACATCTGCTGTTCTTTAAGACACTAACAACTGTTCCACTGCATATTTAAGGTATGTGGACAAAAGTATGTGGACACGTTGAATTCAGGTGTTTCTTCTCTAACAGGAGTCTGGGACACAACACAATAATGACTAATGTCAGAATAAAGCCATGCTTCTTCCAGAACCTTTTCAAACCATGGGTTTATCGGCTGTACCGTTGTCATCTGTTAAGTGGTAGCAGGTTTGAAATAAACATGTGAATGAATGAATGAACTAGAAGCACTCTGAGAGTGCAGACCTCCGCCAAGGCTGATCAGTGAATGAATGAATGAATGAATGAATTCATTCATTCATTCATTCATTCATTCATTAATATAGTTTTATACTGGGACACATGTCATTCTACAGAAGAGGATTAGGGCCACTGGGAAAAAAAAATCAAATAAAAATAAGGTCCAATACATGTATTTTTATTACTATTATGAGAAAAAAGTCAGAATTCTGAATAGTCATAAAAAAAATACATATATTGGACCTTAATCTGTTTTGTTTTTTCCCAGTGGCCCTAATCCTCTTCCGTACATTACATTGTTCAGTTTGGTTTAAACTGTTATCTTTGTTTCCAAAATGCCTCAGAGATGGTTTTTAAAATAATTTCTCTCCACACTGATTTTGTTTTTTTTTTCCTTTTTTTTATCCATGACTCTGATTTTAAATGTTCTTCCTCTAAATTTCTTAAATATTTTTCATGTTCCAACTGTAAATAATAACTTTTTACCAAAATTATCCATTTACTTCTATCTATTCCCACCTCACTGAGGAAGAAAAATCTATCATTATAACCAGAAATATGGACACATCTGTAGACATGATGTGTCCCAATATTTATGTCCATATAGTTTAGAATCATCACTATTTCCTTGAAGTTTAAAGGTAGATTTTTCTTCCTCAGTCAGATGTGATGAAAGTAGATGGTTAGATGTGGAAGAAAATTATTATTTACAGTCAGAGCAGGAAAAATGTTTTAGAAATTTAGTGGAAGAGCATTTAAAATCATAGTCATGGATAAAAAAAAAAATCAATGTTGAGAGAAATTAACTAAAATTTTAACCCAAACTAACGAATGCAATTATATTTATCCCATAATACAAACCTATATTCTGACATTAGTCATTATTGTTTTGTATCCCAGACCCCTGTTAGAAAAGAAACAGCTGAATCCAAGGCGTCCACATACTTTTGTCCACATGCTTTGTTAGCTGATGGTGTGTTCATGGTACCGGTGTGTACGTACGTGCAGAGTAGGAGGTTAAAGCTCTTCTCCGTGAGCAGATTGAACCCAGCGCTGATGTGATATGAGACATGCCAAGTTATTGAACCCTCTCTGATTGGATGGTAACTGGGGATGATTGCTCTTTTCTTTTTCGGCCCCGTCCGACCTTATCTGAAGCTTTATTCATTCTGCAGACAGTTACACACCAGAGAGTCTGCAGCCAAGACCAATGAAATGAAGTAAAGTGAAAAAAAACTCAACACAGTGTTAAACTCTGGCCTGTGATATACACAAATACAACAGTTCTCCATCCACACCTGGAGTTTTACATCTGCAAAGCCAATATGAGACTGTTACTCCACTGGATCTGTCTGACACTTCTACTTCTTTTTACCATTCTTCATCTCTGGCATGTGTCGTCAAAGGTGGAAACAGGCCCGTCTGTCTGAGCCCAGTGAAAACAACTATAACAATATGGCTGCTTCGATGAAACTGGTCCTAAAAACAAGACACGGGGTTGAAATTCAAACCAGATGTAGACGCATGTTATGAAGCAAGTTTAGAAGTGTTTTGGGTCTATTTTAAAAAATAAATATTCACGGAGATAAAAGAGAAACTATTTTTCAGATAAAACACATTTTTATATGATTTTACATTCTATTTAATGCAAAAATCCGCATGTAACACGGTCAAAAGGACACGACACTAATATCTTTTTACTCTCTCACAGGTAGATTTTGGGAACTGAAGTAATTATTCAAGGCAGAGTGTTTCACAAAAATGACCACTGTTGCAAAATTCACGATTTATAACCTCGGCCGAGGAACAACGGAGGTTATGTTTTTAACGGGATTTGTTTGTCATTTTGTTTGTTTGTCTGTTAGCAAGATAACTCAAAAAGTTATGGACAGATTTGGATGAAATTTTCAGCAAATACTGATACTGGCACAAGGAACAAATGATTAAATTTTGGTGGTGATAGTTTGTGTTTAAATGTCCAGGTTCCGCATGTAACACCAGTGGACACAATGGGTTCCACACCAAACCTGGAATGAGACTGAGATTGATAATTGACCTACGTGTGGATTAGAAAAACTACTAGGATCCACACATTGAACAAAATGTCTTTTAGAGTCTATAGAAGAGCATTTACATGTTTACACATCTAATGCACTGACACCGAGGGAGATTTAACTGTCTATATTTGGGTCCTATTTTTGGACCCAATATTTGATTATAAATTCATTAATTATGGGATGGCTCAGAGAAAGAGTGTAATTGTTTTGCATTTATCTGAGGTCCTCATTAGGTCCATCCTGGGTGGAAATCTGTCTACATGTACCTTTTATTATTGGGTCTAAAAAGATGGAAAAGTGACAGATACCAAAATAAACCCAGTTTCATAGAAGCACCCAATTATGTTCACAGCTTGAATGTTGTAAAATGTAACACACGTCAGAAACAGTAAAATTAATCCAAGACGTATCTATATGTAGTATAATCATAATAATAAAACACTAACAAGGACCACTGTGCTTCAAGTATTGTCAATAACTACTATTTTTCCTTCCAGTTCTATTCATTTTTAAACGTATGCAGCCAAATCAGAGATATACTCTACAGAAAACAACCCCCTCTGACCTTTGACCCTCGGATGGAGTGAGTAAAAACTTTCCTAAACAAACAGGAAATAACTAAAAACTGGTAGAAACCTCAGGAGGAGGGATCAGCGGTCCAGGACAGATGGACGCAGCGATAGGTGTTAAACCTAAATAACAGACCTGAAATCCATCTGCCGCCGTGCGACAGAATATACAGTATTTATCTACACAACATATCGACAGGTGTGTTAGTGGTGAAAAGTGCATTACAAGGACAAACAGATGTGACGAAACTCCAGATATACAGAAACTTCATGTAAAAAACATAAGTTACAACATGTAAAATGCAAGAGGAAAGGAAATCTGGAGCAGCAAAGTTATAATAAGTTGAGGCAAAAGTGGAAAAGTGGACTAAAGAAGTGGACCAAATGACAACGACATATAGGAAATGAATAAAATAACAAAAATTCACCAGAATCCAACAAAATCATAAGTAACGTGAAGAAAATAAAACACAAACTGAACAAAACTGAAGAAAAAATAATAACACAAGCAACAAGATGTACATAAATAAACCAGATAAAGCAAGAAAATGAACAAAAACAGCCAACGTAAATCAATAAAACAACAAAAAATGAATATGAATCCAACAAAATAATGAGTAATATGAAGAAAATAAAACACAAACTGAACAAAACTGAAGAAAAAAATAATACCACTGGCAACAAAATGTGGATAAATAAACAAGATAAAGCAACAAAATGAACAAAAATAGCCAAAGTAAATCAATAAAACAACCAAAAAGGAATAATAATCCAACAAAAGCATAACTAACGCAAAGAAAATAAAACACAAACTGAACAAAACTGAAGAAAAAATAACACTGGCAACAAAATGTGGATAAATAAACAAGATAAAGCAACAAAATGAACAAAAACAGCCAAAGTACATCAATTAAACAACCAAAAATGAACCTGCGTAACAACAGGCCACAAAAAAAAAGAAACATGTTGCAGTATGTGTGGACACACCAGGAAACCCAACCATTTTTTATTTAGTAGGAGATAGAGGGGTAATATAGAATAATAATGAATATGTCTGTAAATCAACACTATATTTACGTTCATGTTTATGGAATGACTTTTCGTGTCATCTCACGACAATAAATAAACAAATCATCGCATTTGTGATTTAATGGAAAAACCAACATTACGCACTTCCGTGGGGGGGTTTTCAACATTTAGTAAATATCAGTAAAATTTTGCACAGATGTCCAATAAAAAAGCGACTTCTGCTTTTAGTGGATGGATCAGAATTTTAAAAATCATGCAAAAATAAACAATTCGGTCCAAATACAAAATTGTAAAAAAAAAAACAAAAAAAAAACAAAAAAAGAAGTTTAAAGTGTGTCTAATATGTTCACTATAGTCATTTTTCCATTGACCCTCAAATTGTGTCAATATAACTTGTGCATAAAAATGTACCTAATGGAAAAACGACATGTTAGCCAAGTCTCATTTTTCGAGTAAACGTTTTTGTGCTGGCAAGAGGTGGTTTTTTCAGCATAGCGCAAATGGTATATCACACAAAACTGTAATGGAAAGACCTTTTTTTGCAACTAGAGTCAGGTGAATTAAAAAAACGGATGTTGACGGACATTACAACAAGCGAAGAAATGTGGACACACCAGGAAACTGAATCATTTTTAGTTTACCGGCCGACAGGCTGTTAGCTACTGTCGTCATGTGGCGTCCGGCGGCGGTATCTTTCATCCATTACAAAACTTTCAATCGTCTTCTTCTCCAAAACTACAGTTCCGATTGACTTCAAACTTGGTATACAGCTTCTGTATGATGATGTCAGCACAAGGGATTGAAATTATTTGGATCTGGATCTGATTCTGGATTTGGTGCCACTTTGAAACATTTCCCTATTATCAGAGATAGGAAGTGGATGGATGCAATAACTCAGTAAATCTAAATGATCTCCAGTGTAAATGTCTCCAGTCCAGCCCTGATGGGGAGATGACCCAAACATAATGTCCACATGCTGATCAGGATCTTCTTCTGGATCTGGAACTGACGCAAAATTTAACATGGGCTCTTATGGGAAAAACATTTCAATCATCTTCTTCTCCAAAACTCCAGTTCTGATTGACTTCACACTTGGTATACAGCTTCTGTATGATGATGTCAACACAAGGGATTGAAATTATTTGGATCCGGATCTAATTCTGGTTTTGGTGAGACTTTGAAAAATGTTCCCATTATAAGAGATAGGAAGTGGATTGATCCAATAAATCAGTATCAATGATATCAAGTTGGAATTTGAATTTTTTCCAGATCTGATTGGAATATGAGCAAAACATGGGCTATTTCTGGAACAGAATAAATACACAGAACTGGGGGAGAATAAATGGCATCTGGATACATTTCCCAGAGCTTTGAATTTGGCCGCTAAGATACAGGGCCATTGGTCCGATTTTTTAAAATTTAGTAGGAGATAGAGGGATAATATATAATAATAATGAATATATACGTTCATGTTTATGGAATGACTTCTCGTGTCATCTCGTGATAAATAAACAAATCATCGCACTTGTGATTTGACAGAAAAAACGACATTACGCACTTCTGTTTTTTTTCGACATTTAGTAAATATCTGTAAAGTTTTGCGCAGATGTCCAATGGAAAAGCCACTACTGTTCTGTATGTGGAACCTGGACTAAAATGATTTGAACAACAATTAATATGTTCAGTGTAATTTTTACATGTAACAAATTCATCCCACAGGCCAGATTTGACCCTTCGGCGGCCCGGTTTTGGCCCGCGGACCATATGTTTGACACCTGTGTGCTAGTGGATGCATATCTCTCTGATTTTTAGTAGCAAATATGACGTAAATTATCGCAGCGTACAGCCCTGAAGTTGCCTGCACGTTCTGCAATATTAAACATTTGCTTTTCCCCCCACAATGCACCGCTGTTATCTAAAATGTGCCCAATCAAGAGTGACAGGCTGGAGTCATTAATGCTCTTAAGTCCCATTACTCAGCCCCATCCAGACCGCCTCTGTTTTTAACACTATTCTCATATTACTGCTTTTATGACAATCAGACTAATGGAGACGCCCACGACTCGGCGATGCAGGCCGGTGGGTTTTAGAGACCGGGGACGGTTCAGCCGGAGGAAAGAGGTTAGGACGAGAACAAACAGAATAGAAGAACAGGCCGATCCAGTGTGAAAAATTTAATATTCCTCTGCCGGCACATGGAGGGTTGGAATATGACACACAGTTAATTGTTATAAGTGACCCGAGCTGTGATAAATGCGATAAAGAAACGGCAGAACGCGAATGAGAGGGGAGAAAAAAAAAAAAAAGAGTACAATGGAGATCAGAGGGGGACGATATTAAATCACAAGAGGCGTCAATCAAGGAGAAAGTGTGACAAGAAAAAGGGCCAGACAGCGACTGTGGTCATTGTGGAGCCCGGAGCCCATTAAAACAGACGACACAAAGGTCCAGTTGAGTTCAAGAGGATCCGCCGTGAAGCCTTTAAAGGCCTCCAGGTGAGGACCATATCAGACAGGACAAAGAACAGAGGGCCACAGTTCCACCTGAACTGAAGGAGTCCCATTCGACTGCAGATAAGGACAGAAACCGAGCACAGATAACAAGTACTTCCACACAAAATAATACAATGAACAGTTCCACGTACATTTAACCCCATACACACCCCCATTAGAACACACAGATGGATTTATGGTGTTTTTACAATAGAAGGAAAGGACGTTTTTGGACAATTCTTTTGCACCTTTTTCAATTTTAACTTTCAATGTATGACCATAAATTAAGGTTTAAGGTTCAAGGTTCAAGGTTCCTTTATTTCTACCTGTGGGTAGATTTGTTTTGCTGACATAGTGATTGCTTTTGGTATTACAACAAAACACACATAGAACCTGTTCGGCAGGTACATGATCGAGTGTCCAGACAAAAAGTGCTCAGTGTTCCACCATTCATCAGTATGGCAGCATGGATAAGTCAGGGTTCTCGCTAGCGTCATTGAACTGAGATTTAACCAGCGCAGCGGTGTTTTTTTTGTGTACTCTGCCCCTGCTTGTGTGTACAGCTCTAGCTCGGCAGATAGATCACAGGTTTCTCAAGAAAAGCCGGACGTCGAAAACTTCCCTCCAAAGCTTTTACTCCAGACTTCACTGTAAAACTGCAACATACATACAAAACATGTCTCAGTTCTGTTCTTTGTTACAGCACATTAGCATAGCATTATACATTCAAATGAATGAGAAAAGACAGCTAGCTCGATGCTAACATAAATGGGAAAATCCATAGACATGCTAACAATTAGCATCTTCAGATCGACTCAAGATTTACAATGTCTTTTAATCTAACAACAAAAGTTTACATCAGAGACATGTTTTACTATTCAGTACCACAACAACTGAACATAAAATACTAACAGGCAAACGTTCTTTCAGTCCATACAAACAGAAAGAGACAAACGTGTCTGCTACTTCCTTCCATGTCTGAACTGGCTACGGTAACACCCAAAGGACAAAACACACACCAGTGACACTTATTCCACCACCAGAGGGCCCCCTCTGCTGCTGTGAACAACAGGACATCACTGTGTGTGTGTGTGTGTGTGTGTGTGTGTGCATGTGTGTGCGTGTGTGTGTGCGACCGTCCAGCGTAATGATAACGAGATTTGAATTTGAATAAATCTATTCCTTTGTCTTGGCTCAAAGCGCTGCAGACAGGAAATGACAACAATAGAAGCCACACCCCTTTGTGTGCCTTGGTATTGTCTGACCCCGCCCGCCAACATCACTTGCCTTATGCTCATTGGCTGACAATGAGACTTCAATCAATTTATCTGACTTAAACAGACCGATCACCCGTGGAAAATTAGATTAGAAATTTGGCCTGTGTGTGTGTGTGTGTAGTGTGAGTATTATCCCTAATTTTGTGCAAGTGAATATTTTTCTACGGTCATGTCTGCGTCAAAGCGCGGGAGTAACGCCAAACGCAAGGGTAATATCACATCATATTTTGGCTTCATTCCTCAAAATTTGCCCCTCAAAATGCAGAAAATAATGTTTCAGAGAGTTATAAATTTCAAAATTTTATGGGGGAGGATGCCCCCAGACCCCCCTACAAACACAACGCACACCGCGTACATGGTACTCCTACGCTGTGAAAAAGTCCTGGTGAGAACCCTGGGATAAGTAAAAGAATAAAATAAATAAATAAGATCAAGTAAATAAAAACAAGATGCAGTAAAGCATAATAAAAACCCCAAGAAGATAAAAACAGTCTCTGGGATAAAAACCAGGATAAGAACAAAAATTTAAAAATCAGAAGTCACAATAACAATAAATAGAGCAAAGAAATAGGATAAATAACTAAAATAAGTTAATAAAGTGCAATGTCACTATTTCTTATTGAGCTCAGTGACGGCGACAGGAACAAAGCTGTTTTTATAAACGCTGTGTCCTGCACCTTATCATAATTATATAATATATATAATATAATAATAATAGATGTATAACAATATTATATAATATAATAAATGCTTAAAACAGTGTGTTATAGTAAAGAAAATATAATAAAACAGACTTGTTTTTCTATTTTTTGTGAAGTGGTGAGTGACACGGTAAGGTAAGGTAAGGTAAGGTAAGGTAAGGTAAGGTAAGGTAAGGTAAGGTAAGATAAGTGTTATTAATCCCAAAGGGCCATATTCAGGTGTATAGCAGCACAAGACAATATGCTTCAGATACAATAGAAAAATAAAAAAGATAACAAAATAAATAAAAATTTCTTAAAGTGACTACAAATGACAACAACCAAACCCTTACTGAATCTTAGAGGTGAAGGGTGTGCACACCTGTTCCAGTGTGTTCAGTTTGTTCCTGCTGAACTGGACTGATGTGACCCTTAAATGTGCGACACATCCATCTCCGCTGCTGTCAGCCGGGCCCATGCATATGAAAGATCACACAGAATTGATGAAGAGAGCACCATCTTGCCACTGATGAATTCTTAATGTTATGATGCCTTCAGGGAACCACCACATGTGTCTGCTGGCCTATAAACAGAACGCCGGGGAAACGGTAAACTTCACACCCACGTCGGCTCCAGTGTTTTACGACAGCGGATCTGGGATGAGTTATCAAACACCAGATTACAAGTCAGGTCCACCTGATAAATGTTAACTACATTATGATGATAACCATCAACACGCTGGATGGGAAAGCGCTGAAGTGGCTCGACTCAAAGGGCCCCGAGATATAATTATGACTGGAGCTGCACAGGCCACATCATGTGATCAAGTCATGTGACATTCAATTAAGAAAGGCCTTCGAGGACCGAGGAGAACAGGCAGAACCGTCATGGAGGATGGAAAACACAGAAACACAGGGAGGGAGGGAGAGGAGAGGAGAGGAGAGGAGAGGATGAGGAGAGAGGAGGAGGGAGGAGGAGG